>NW_023664384.1:0-12500 GCF_015228065.2 Penaeus monodon
TTAAGAAGGGTGAACTCATTTCCCCCCAAGAAAGTGAACAGTTGCAGAGACTGAAAGAGAAATATCGGGTGAATAAGAAAAATATTAAACTGTGGTTGAAGAATTAAAATAAAGAATGATTGCCAAAAGTGCAAAAATTAAGAGATACGATCAAAGGATTAACCAGTTCAGACAAAATCGAACATTTAGTGTTGACCAGAAAAAAAATTACAAGGAAATGAATGGGGGTTAAGCTAGAACAAACGAGGCACCAGATGCTGAGGGGAGTAGAAGGTTTTGGGGTGATATTTAGACAGTGGAGAAGGAACATAACAGAGGTGCAGAATGGCTGTCTGAGTTAAAGGATGAAGTTAACGGGAGACACTCACAGGAAGGGGTCACTATAAGTATTGAAATGTCAGAAAACAAGCTAAGAAAATGCCATACTGGACGTCTCCAGGCAAAGATGGTGTCCAGGGATATTAGATAAAAAACCTGACCAACATGCACGACAGATTGATTGATTATTTAAAATTATCTGCCGCGTCAACAGCTAAGGTCATTAGCGGCGAATACTTGTAAAAAAAAAAATTTTAAAAATGTTTAAACTTTAAAAATCTGTCAATAGATATCTTATAAATAACAATAAAAAAATTTTAAAAATCAAAGCATAAATATTATACTCTAAGTTATAAAATTTTTTGTTTAAAATATTATGCAAAATTTAATTTTTTAAAAATATTAGCCCTCCCTAAGGAAACTAATAAGCCCCTCTATGTCACAATCCTCCCCCAATACATTCTTCAGTGTATATGGGGGAGACAAGTACATACGTCTTTGGTCTGAGAATGTGCACATCTTTCCACTACATGTGCGATCGTTAGGGCTTTTGGGCATCCCTCACAAAATGCTGATTTTTAGCCTCATCGGCCATGAGTCAGTCTTGTGTGCCAAATTCTTAGCCTTGTTAATGTAACTTCCACTTTTCGGTTGGGATGGATGTTTGTAAACCCAAACTGCCAAGGTCATCTCTAATCTCTCGCAGTTTATTTCTGGAGATATGGCCTCCATTTTTCCTTCCATTTATCGCGAAAAACAACTCCTGATAACGGGGTTTTTCGGGTCGGTGTTGGGAGAGGAAACGAGCATCACAAGGCTGAGCGGCAGCTGCCTTAGCCTCCGATCAGCCCCGCTCATTCCCACTGACACCAACATGCGCTGGCACCCAACACAGAGTTATCTTTTACGTGTTAAACATCAGTGCAAGCCAATCTTGAACCTCCCTCACTACTGGATGTGATGAGTTTAAGCTCTTGATTGTTTGGGCAAGGCACTACGAGAGTCACAATATATCACAATAGAATGGTTCATAAGATCTCTAGTCATCTTAACTGCTGAAAGGGATGGAAATGTAACTCCTGCAGTGAAGATCGAGGCTGCTAGAGAAAGACTGCCAGAATGCAGTCTCCTTTTTGCTCACTGCTGCAAAGCCCACACCATTTTCAGATTTCGAACCATCTGTATATATTGCATCCGATCCTTGGTACTTAGAAATGTGCTGAAGAAATCTCTCTCTGACTTCTGCTTTGGATCTCTCCCCTTTCCCAATTCCGACCAAATCCAGCTCGACTTGATTAGTCCAAGGGGGGAATTGGGGAATTCCAACAGCCAGAACCTTAGTGAGACTTAAATTAAGTTCTTCTACAAGATTCCTCATTCTCCTACCATAGGATCGGCTATCCTCAAGGGGGTTGAAAACAAATCTGGATGTAGGAGATCCAGGAATCCTTTGTAGTCTCGATAGTAAATCAGGTCATGTAGTCCCGGTGTAATGAAAGAGGTGGTTCTCCACTCTCAGCATACAGTGGACTCCACAGGTGAAGACCTGAAAGCCCCAGTACAGATTCCGAGAGCTTCATTATGAACCGAGTCCAACATCCGGAGAACAGTGGGAGTTGCAGATGAATAAGTTCACATCCATAGTCAAGCTTACTACGAATAAGCGCTCGGTAAAGCCGTAGAAGCGTTGTGCGGTCTGCACCCCAAGAAAAAATGTGAAAGAACCCGCAAAATACTAAGTGCTTTTGTACCTTCACTTTTAACTGTTTGATGTGAGGCACCCAAGTAAGTCTTGAGTCAAAAATTAGACCCAAGTACTTCACCTCTTGGACAAATTGCAGTGGGTTTGCTCCTAAATAGAGGGAAGGATGAACTTTCCTCGTTTGTGGAAATGTAAGCCATGGTCTTGCTTGGAGAAAATTTGAACCCATGATATGTTGCCCACTGTAAAACCTGATTTATTGCAGTTTGCATGCGTCCTTGCACATCCTGAAAGGGCTTCCTCCTGAGCAGTACAGTGTAAAGTCATCCACATACAGATTACATGAGACAGCACTAGAAACAACCTTTTATAATGTCATTTATAGCAATGGCAAACAGGGTCACACTTAAAAACACTCCCTTATGGGACCCCTTCCAGCTGTCTTCCAGGTTTAGAGAAACTGTTTCCCACCCAAACTCTAAATTTCCTGTTAGCAAGGAAGCTTTGTATGAAGGTAGGAAATGCTCCTCTTAAAACCAATGTCTACAGCTTCATGAGTATGCCATGCTTCCAAGTAGTATCATAAGCCTTTTCAAGGTCAAAGAAGACTGCTAACATGTGACGTCGCTGTGCAAAGGAATTCTGTATAGCAGTTTCCATCCTCACAAGTGCATCTGTGGTCGATCTCAATTTTCTAAAGCCATTTTGGGATATGGGGTCAGCACGTTTTTTTTTTTCTAGCAGCCATGTCAACCTGAAGTTTACCATTTTCTCCATCAGCTTGCAGATGCAGCTGGTGAGGGGAAATTGTTCTGTAATTTCCTGGTGTGGAAGTATCTTTGCCAGGTTTAGGAACAGGAATGATTATAGCCTCTTTCCATGTGGATGGCACGTGCCCTCCCTATAGATCCTATTAAACCCAAGTCTAACAGAATTCTGGGAACTCCCCGGGTAAGTGAGATATATTTGATATGGAATATCGTCACTTCCTGGGGCGTTTTTTACGGCAGAGTTTGCAAAGCAGAGTCCATCTCCTTGCGCAAAAATGGCAAGTTGTATGGAAGTTCTGCTGCATTCCTACTGAAGAACGACACTGGGTGTTGTTCCTGTTCAGCACGAAGAGGGGAGAATCGAGCAGTATAAGATGCCCAAGGAGATCTCTGCCATGGTTTTAAAGCTAGCTCATTAGCAATATCTTTTTTGTCTGTGATGATTATGCCATCTATCTTCAGAGCAGGTTGTGATATGGATGTGCTCTTTCCAGCAATCTTACGCACCTTGTCCCACACCCATGCTAAGGGGTCCCAGATTTATCGAGGAGCCCTACTGTCTCCACGACTCCGTCTAGCCTCCTTTAGCACGCGCCTGGCCTTGGCTCGGTCTTTTTGTAACTGATAAAGGGTACAATGCTGGGGCGTCGTTTCAACTGCCTTAATGCAGCTTTTCCTTGCTCTGACAGCTTGTTGGCATTCATCAGACCACCATGGTACTGGGGGTCGACGGTACTGCCCCGCTACTTTTGGGAATGGATGCTTCTGCTGCAAGGTGAATTCGTGATGTGAAGTGTTTAAACCCAGCATCTTGACACACTGGAAATCATTCACAGATCCTTGCAAATACTGCAGTTGATCTAAAAGATTCCGTCTGCATGTTCAAGTCGCCATCTCTGCACTCCATTGACGGGAAAATACCATTCACCTCCTCCAAATTATTGGAAAATGGTCGCTTCCATGTAAGTCTTCCTGACCTGCCAAGTGAAAGTTCAACTGTGAATCAGGTGAACCTATTGATAGGGTCTATATTGGAGAATGTCCCAGTTTGAACTTGGAAATGTGTGGGAGTGTCACTGTTCAGTAAAACTGCAATCTGCTTTTAAGAAAAAGGACTCCAAGGCCCTTCCTCGGGGGTTGCACAAAGTGTCTCCCCAAGGTGATGCCGACCATTGAAATCTCCAAGAGTAGAAATGGATGTGGCAACTGCCAAGTAGATTTTCCCAAAATCATTTATGTTGAGATATGTGGAGGAAGGTAGATGGATGCAACAGTGTAAGGTCGGCCCAAGCCTATTCTTACAGCCTTCACCTGCAGTGTTGTCTGCAGGTGGATGGCCTGGAAGGGAATATCCTGATGTACCATTACTGCTACTCCTCCATGAGGTCCATTGTCAAAGGTTCCATAATGGGCTTGAACTTGAAATCCTCTCAGGAAAATGGGACGTTTTTCCCCTGGTCATAATCTCTTGTAGGCATACACAAACTGGGTTCCATGAAGCTATCAGATGTTGCAGTTCTTCCCATTTTGCATGAATTCCTTGACGTTCCATTGGATTAGGGTATCCAGTTCTTTAGATTTTTTTCTTCATAAGGTGTTTGGCAGCACCTGTGGTCAAGGTTGCCTCACACCTTTAGGCTGTCCCTTTCCGGGATCCTGGGAGTACCTTTTTAATGGTTGTTTACCTGTGGAACTAGTTTCCACGGGTTTCCCTTGGACAGGTTCAGGATTTCTTTGCCTAGGCAAAGGACGGGCCTGAGCCTTTGCTTCAGGGGCATTCTGTCTAGCAGCGGGGGCCCCCTGTGGATTTTGTTGTAGCTGGAGTCTTTGGGACAGGTTCAGGATTCCTTTGCCTGGGCAAAGGGCGTGCCTGAGCCTTTACTTCAGGAGCATTCTGACTAGCAGCAGATGCTCCTGTGGATGTGGTGGCAGCTGGAGCTGTCACCGTTGAGGCCTCTGGAGCCTTGCCTGATGGCTCCAAAGACCTTACTTTGGGAGGAGGAGTCTCCTCAATAGACGCCTCACTCCTACACCGTTTTTGGAGGAAAAACTCACCAGAGGCAGTGTCAGCAATTTGGGACTGAGGTTTTTAAAGGAAGTGGGCAGAGTGTGTGCTGTAAGAAGCTTGGAGGGCAAGGGTTGGTGGGGAAAGGGGGATGGGCTAGAACCCAAGCAAAGGACCTCCTGGCTGTGCAAACAGCATACGGCACGTCCCCTTTGCCTCTGGAAAACTAACTTTCTCCTTGCTCCTTATTACCAAATACTTCCTTTTCAAATTTATTTCCTTTTACATTGCTTTGAAGAAGCTTCATGAGCTTCTTTGCAGTGGTAAAGCATATTGGACCTGGACAGTTGTCATCTTGATGACCTGTTGTACCACACTTTAAAACTACTCTTGGTTGTCCATTTTCTTTAAAACGGCAAGAGTTGGCTCCATGCCCATAACCTTGGCAGTGGAAGCCCGCATAGGGTTTTTGGGGACATATGGCTTTACCTTGAGGTGGTACCATGCTAACTTACCGATTCTGGAAGGACTAATGTGTTAAAAATTAGAAGAAGAGCTGGTGTCGACTGCTCCAACCATCAAAATTTCTTCCTAAAACGTTTTTACTGCCACTACATTAAAATTCTCTAGTTCCTCTAACAGTTTCCTCCTCAGAATACCTCATCAGGTCTCGGGAAAAGACAATTCCCTTACACTGATTGAGGGGTTTTTTGAGGAGAAACATGAAACTGAGCCCCAGGAATGTTACATATTGCACGCAGACGGTCACTCTCGTCTGGTGACGAAACCTCAACTATCAGGCTACCATCTCGCTGTGGGGTGATACGAGGATCACGTTGACATACTTCAACTATTTTCCGATGAACCTCAAAGATGTCAAGATCCATGATTGATACACCATCAATGGTCTTCACTACCAGGTACTTACTATATGAAATGCTTTCATATTTACCCGGTAAATCTCCTTAGTGGGTTGAGGAGAACTTTCCCCTTCTTACCTGGGTTTTGGGGGGCCCGGGAACCATTACGATTCCCCTTCTTGCCCTTTGGAAAATGAAAAGGTTCCAGAGTGACAACGTGTGATTTTCCAGAGAGAATGGTCGAGGGATTGCGCAGGTCGTCAGGGAGAGGCTAGATCTTTGTAAATTTGTAGTACTCATACAAATTTGAATTCTTCATTTCCTCACCCCCCCACCCACCTGGAGTCCAACGAGGGGAAGCTATAGTTGGGTTCAATCTCCCAACAGCCACAGGGGTAATGAGGAAATATACGCAGCCCTATCACAGTACTGATGGCAGTCGCGGACCTATGCGCTACCGACTGAATAGTGCCTGCTTGACCCCCAGCCATATTTTACCCCGCCGATTGACTTGACCGGGCCTTGATCAAACCTCCCGTCTAACCAGAATAAAGGACCAAAGAGGTGTGTTTGCTAGCTGCAGGGCGCAGCGTGCAGCATCGCTCAAACCCCCAGGGACTCCTGTCTCCTGGTAATACGGGATGCCACGCACGGCAAACACACGTGGGAGAGTTCTCCCTAGTCAAGATGGAATGAACCAGGGGTGGGTACACCATCCCCTCTCATAGGCCTTGGTGGGACCAGGAAGCCATTTTGTCTCATCCCTCACTGGTGACCCCTCCAGTATGGGTAGCCCTCTGGTCCGGCTCACCAGATCTTTGGGACCTCAAGCCCCCCCCCCGCGGCAAGGCGGCTTCCGTTAGGGGGGGTGCACGACAGAATTGCCGATCAACTAAATAAGATTTTTTATGGGAACGGATACCCTTCCCAAAAGGTTAACACATGGACGGGCAGTGTTTGTGCCAAAGGATCCCAGGAAGGGAATGCGGTTGAGAACTATAGGCCGATAATGCCTTCCACTGATGTGGAAACTGATGACAGGAATCATAGCTGATCAAAAGTACGATTACCTAGAAAGAGAACAGCTACTACCTGATGAACAAAAAGGTTGCAGGCGAAAGAGCCGGGGTACAAAAGATCAGTTATTGATTGACAAAACAATCCTGAAGGATTACAGGAAAGGGCACACTAATCTGGCTATGGCGTGGATAGATTATTAGAAAGCTTATGACTTCGTTCCCCATAGTTGGATTAGTGAGTGCATGGAAATGTTTGGAATAGCTGGTAACGTGAGAGAGTTTTTGCAAAGAAGCATGGTGCGTGGAAGTTGGCCTTAACTTCCAATGGAGAGGAACTTGGCGAGGTGGATATTAAAAGAGGGATATTCCAAGGGGATAGTTTGTCACCATTGTTATTTGTCTTGAGCATGATACCATTATCGTCATTACTCAGAAAGGTAAATATATGCTACGAGTGGGGAAAAAAGGAGTATAAACTTAAACACCTACTCTTTAGGATGATTTAAAAAATATATTCCAAGAGTTGAAGAACAGATAGCTCCCTAATATAGACTACTCACATTTTTAGTACTGATAGAGGCATGGAATTTGGAATCAAGAAACGTGGGGTTCTAGTCCTAAAGAGAGGGAAGATTGTAAGATGTGAGGGCATAGAAGTACCGAATGATGAGATAATAAAAGAAGTTGAACAAGAAGGATATTCCATCTGGGGATTTTGGAATTGATAGGTGAAGGAGATGAAATGAAAGAGAAAACAATGAAGGAGTAAAAGCGACGGCTGAGGTTAATTCTAAAGTCCAAGTTGAATGGAAGAAACAAGGTAACAGCAATTAATACCTGGGCAGTAGCAATATTCAGATATAGAGCAGGAATAATAAGCTGGAGAGAGAGTGAACTGAAAAGTATCGACAGGTTAGGTTTTTCTGTGGCAAACTCTGAAGAGTTGTTGATAAGAGGTGTGTGTGCATCAGAAACCATACAGACAGAGGAAACAATGGAGAAGGAAGAATTCAAAAGGAGAAAGGCAGAAGACTCAACAAAAATGGACAGGGAAGGCAAAGCATGGGCAATTCGTTAGAGATGCCAGAAAAGGTAGACAGGGTTAAACCTTGGGAATAGCTGTCAAGGAGTGTTTGAAGGTTGAAACGGAAACCTCTCCTATGTGCTGCACAAGAGCAAGCAATAAGGACCAACTACGTGAAGCATTATATAGATAAAAGCAGCGACAGTCCACTGTGTAGAATGTGTGGTAAACGAGGGGTGAAAGCATACAGCATATTGTTTCAGAGTGCGAGAAAAATTTGCCCAGAAAGAGTATAAAAGACGTGGCAACGTGGGAAGAAAATACACCCGGGATTTGTGTAGGAAACATGGGCTTGAGCATTCAGATAAGTGGTATGAACACACCCCAGAGGGTGTTGTTGAAAAACGAGGCCGTGAAAATTCTGTGGGATATCAATGTACAATGTGATAACGTCATTCAGGCAGAAGACCCGATGTTATTGTAATTCATAAAGGAAAAGAAAGAGGCTCTAATAGTTGATATTCCGTACCGTAGATACGAGGATTGCAGAAAAAGAGTTAGAGAAAGGGAGAAAAGTACCAAGATCTGAAAAAGGGAAATAAAAAAAGGGTTTTGGGAACTGCGATGTGCAAAAGTTGTTCCAGTAGTGATTGGTGCCCTCGGAAGCGTTACAAAGATCTTGAATGTTGGATTGAAAATATGGACATTGGGCCTGAGGTTGGAGTACTGCAGAAGACTGCTTTATTGGGGACGCCAAGAATACTGAGAAAAGTGCTAGAACTTTAAAGGGAAGGGCAACTGTTAGCCTTTAATCATTTGCTATAACTCGCCTAACAGGAAGGAAAACGGCAATAAAAACAGCCAGTGCAGAAATGCTTATATAATAATAATAATAATAATAATGATAATAATAATAATAGTAATAATAATAAAAATAATGATAATGATAATAATAGTGATAGTAATAAAAATTAAAAAATAATAATAAACATAAAAAAAAATAATAATGATAATAAAATGATAATATTAATCCCTATTAATAATCATCAAATGTTTCAAAATTCTCTTTATTTTGAGTTTTTCATCATTGTTGTCATAATTTAAAACAATTCTGGTAAATTTTTTACATTATTACCCTAATGATTGCCAAAAACATCAAATAGTCGAAAAAAAAGTCATTTTCGAGTATACACTCAAAAGGCTATATATAGCTAGATTTTGCCGTTTTTTTCGACTTTTGGGAATTTTATTCTTTACCTTTTCATTATTAATATGGACACAATTCCTGTTATTATCATCATTTTAATCATATTATCGTCATTATTATCGTTATCATCATTATTGGGAATTATTATCACATTATTAAATTATTATCATCATTATTGCAATTATTATCATCACTATTGCAATTATTATTTTGTTATTGCATTATTATCGTCATTATTGCAATTATTATCATTATTATTGCCCAATTATTGCAGTTATAATATATATTTCCCAACTATACAAATAACAAAAAACAATAACAATAATAAAAACAATAATAATAACAAAAATAACGATTTTTTAATAATCATTTATTTCATTATTTTCATTAATATCGTTATTACTGTAATTATTACTGTTATAATAATTATCTTTGCAATTATACTACCAGTAAAATATAATAATGATAATACAATAATAATATTAATAACAAAATTATAACGATTATTATTATTATTATACTTTTATTATTATTATTGTTATTATTAGAGTTTAAAAATATTTTTTGGCATTAATGCTAATAATTAAGGTAATAATGTTTAATAATAATAATAATATAAAAATAATGATAAATAAAAATAATAAAAATAGTAATAATTAATACAAGTAATAGAAATAATAATAACAATAGAAAGAAATAAAAATAATAATGATAATAATAATAATAATAAAATAATAATAATAATAATAATTATAATAAAAATGATAATATTAATCTATTAATAATCATCAAATGTTATCAATATTCTCTTATTCTCACTTTTATCATCATTATTGCCCATGATTAATATAATTCTGGCCATTCTTATCATTACTACCCTAATAATTCCCAAAAATCATCAAACAATCTAAAAAAAACGTCATTTTGAAATATACACTTATAAAGGGTTATATATCGATAGATTTTTCCGCTTTTTTCGACTTTTGGGATTTTTTTTTTTACCTTTTTTATTATTATATATGGGCAACAATTCCTGTTATTCTCATCATGATTATCATCATTATTATCATTATCATCATCATTATCATAATCATTATCATCATTATCATCATCATTATTGTAATTATTATCATCATCATTGCAATTATTATCATTATTATTGCAATTATTATCATCATCATTGCAATTATTATCATTATTATTGCAATTAGTAAACATCATTATTGCAATTATTATCCATTATTATTGCAATTATTATCATCATTTTGCAATTATTTTCATTATTGCAATTTTTGCAGTTATGATATATATTTTTGCAACTATACTAAAACAACAACATTAATAATAGTAATAACAACAATAAAGATTTATAATAATTATTTATATCTTTATTTTCATTAATATCGTTTTTTACTGTAATTATTACTGTCATAATAATTGTTTTTGCAATTATACTAGCAAAGAAAATAATAATTATGATAATAACAACAATAATAATATTAATAACAAAAATTATAACGATTATTATTTTTATTTTAATATTATTATTGTTATTATTTCAGTTTTTAATATTTTTTTTTGGCAATAATGCTAATAATTTTAAAATAATAAAGATGATGATTGATAATAATAATAATAATAATAATAATAATAAAAATAATAACAAAAGTAGTAGTTTAAAAATAATAATGATGATGTGATGATGATGATGATGATAATAATAATAATAATAATATAATAATAATAATAATGGTAATAAAAATATAATATTAATCAAAAAATAATCATCAAATGTTTTTCAAAAATTTTCTTTATTCTCACTTTTATCATCATTATTGTTTTTGATTAATATAATTCTGGTGATTATTTTCCATTATTACTCTAATAATTGCCAAATAATCAAAGAAGTCGAAAAAACGTCATTTTGGAGTCTAACACTCAGAAGGCTATATATATATATATATATATATAATTTTGGCACTTTGTCGACTTCTAGGGTTGTTTTTCTTTACCTTTTTATTGCTATATATGGACACAATTCCTCTTATTTTCATCATTATTATCAAGATTATAATCATTATTTTTCGTTATCATGATCTCTATCTTCTTCATCATCATCATTATCATCATTATTGCAATTATTATTGTCATTTTTGAAATTTTTATTGCATTATTAAATTAACCCTTTATTATTCAAATTATTGATTCTTATTGAAATTATTATCATTATTATTGCAATTTTTATCATCATTTTTGCAATTATTATTATTATTATTGCAATTATTATCATATTATTGCAATTATTTCATTATCTTTGAAAATTATTGCAGTTATAATAAAATTTTTTTTGCAACTATACTAATAAAAACCAAAAAATATAGTAATAACAATAATGAAAATAATAATAACATTTTTATAACATTTATTATTATTATTATACTTATTATTATTTTATTTTTTATTATTTTGTTTTATTATTATTATTTTTAAATTATTATTATTATTACTTTTATTTTTTTATTACATTTATAATATTTTTTTTGGGAAATAATGCTAATAGTTAAAGTAAAAATGAAAAAAATAATAATAAAAATAATAACAATAATAATAGTAAAATAATTAGATGATGATAATAATAATAATAAAAATAAAAATGATTATAATAATAATAATAAAAATTTAAAAATAATAATAAAATAATGATAATAAATAGCGATGGTAATAAAAATAACAATAGTAGAGAAACAATAATAATAATAATGATAATAATAATAATGATAAAATTCATAATAACGGTAATAAAAAACAATAATAATGATAATAATAAAAGAAAAATATCAATCATAAAAATCATAAAATTTATCAAAACCCCTTTTTCCACTTTTTCATCATTATTGTCAAATTTTTAAAAATTTCTGGAATTATTATCATTATTACCGCAAAAATTGCCAAATCATCAAGAATTTTCGAAAAAACGTCATTTGAATTATACCTCAAAAGGCTATATTTGCAAGATTTTGCCCTTTTTGACTTTAGGATTTTTTTCTTTTACCTTTTTTTAATTATATATGGGGCAGAATTCCTGTTATTTTCTCAAATTATTATGATTTCTTCATTATTATTGTTATCATCATCATTATCATCCTTTTCATCAATATTTATCAAATTTTTGCAATTATTATCATATTATTGCAATATTATCATTTTTAAGCAATATTATCCTTTTTTGCAATTATTATCTCATTTTTGCAAATTTGTATATATATTTTGCATTATTATCTTTTTTCAAACATTACCCTTATTATTGCAAGTATTTTAAGTTATAATATACATTTTTACAAAAATATAATAAACAAAAAAAATAAAAAAGCAATAACAATAATAATAACAAAAACAATGATTTTTCAAAAATTAATTATATCATTATTTCTTAAAATCTTTTTTTCTGTAATTATTCTTATAAAAACATTTTTTTCAATTATACTACCAGTAAAAAAATAATAATGATAAAAACAATAATAAAATTAATTATAAATAAACGTTAAAATTATTGTTATTTTCTTATTATTATTTTTATTATTATTATATTATTGTC
>NW_023664385.1:0-13883 GCF_015228065.2 Penaeus monodon
CTCCGTGAGAACAACTGTTTCCCAGACGTACTATGTTGTCATCGCTTCGAAGGGCCAAGTCTGTCCCGACTCCTTTTTTTGCAGTATGGCATATGTTGCTTTTACTGGATCATTGTTTTCAGTTTTGCAATTGCCCTGTTGGTATCTGCGGTGTGTTGGAAAGGTGGATGCCATTCGCGGAGAGGGTAAATTTCGGTTTCATTTCACGAAATATTTGAACGTTGCATTTGTGTTATTGCGTCAGTAATAGACTTACCAGATTAGCGCGCACACTCACACTATGACAAACACACACGCATGTACAAAGACACACCCGTGCACAGACCCGCACAAGCACATGGAAATATATCATATATGATGATACTCTGGATTCTGAGATCAAGTGATTTCGTAAAATTATTTTTGTCATGTTGCTTTCACACTTCCCCGATTTCACTTTCCTCCGCTCAGTAAAGTTATTGGGGTGAAGGACTCGACAGCTTGCAACTGCCCTGTGTGGCCGAATAAATTATGGACTTCCGTATTTTACTGGTATCACGCATCTCCAAAAGGTGGATCCGAATACAAGAATATAAATCTGAATTACGGTACTTGAATATCCTGTGTTTTGAATGCATATTAATGATGATTCTACTAACCGGATTACCGCACTTATGTCGTGATTTTCTAGGCAGCCAATACATGCCGGATCTCTTATAGCAAAAATTATAGTAGTTCTGTAAATCAAATTATTTCCAATCACTAATGGATAGATTGGACAGGTTAATACCCTGTGCCATGTCATATGAGAGCTGGATATATGAAAAATGTAGATATATAAAACATGGTGTAATAATGATGATGACAATAATGATAACAATAATAATACTATAATAAAATCAATAATAATAACAAGAGTAATATCATTGGTAATAATAATAATTATGATAATAACAAAAAAATAATTATTACAAATATGATAATGATAATAGTTATAATGTAGTAGGACTATTCGCTCACTCCTTTTCCTGCCACGGTACCCCCTCCCCCCCTTTCTTTGGTATGACGAGTCCATGGCATGAGTCCGGTTTTATGAACTCATGGAAAATGTGCATCGAGATGTACGAGTGTTATTTTTTCATATACTATGTATTATCTTTATTCCTCGTGATGGCAATGCGGGGTGCCACCCGTAATTATTGTACATACACGTACGTGGGCTTAGCCATGTACATGGTAACATCTATTGCCACTCATGCACAGTAATTTGTATCTCACCGGGAGGATAGTGTCACCTGTAATAAAATGTAAAATATCTGGATGGCGTCTGCAAGTGTTTTGCCATGTCGTCATTCGTGACGTCATAAACCGTAACAAGGCAGCCACTCACGGGTGTCCGTGTGGTCAAGAAAGTAGCCAATACCCTGGCTAGGGGGCGTAGATACCCCCGGGTACTTTGGGAGTACCGGCAGATCTGGTCTCGCCTCCTTACCGCTCGGAACCCGCTGCTTTTTATCCCGTATCATAAGGTCACCGTTAGAATTATGCAGTTTACATGGAACTCACCATTTTATACGTTTTGAAGCTTTAGTGACTGGTGAAAGAGTGGTGAACTTGTAGCATAGGAACTATGACGAAAATAAACAGGTAAGCAGCGTACTGGTGTCCCTCATTTCCCTCGGCTTATCAGTGTTGATAAAGTTCATTGTAAACTACAGTGGATATAAAGTACTCATGGATATCTCAAGATAATTTGCTTTTTTAAATATATGAATGAAGGAATGATGAAGTAGGGCCCTGATCTAATAATCTCACGTTTCTCTTGTCTCCGAGTGCCGTGACCTGGACTCCCCCACTCATCCCGCTTTGGCCGCTACCACTTACATGCCCGGCGTGGGTGGCCAGGTGGTACTCGCGCAAGTACCACCTGGTAAATTATGGTATAAGGAAGGTGCAGATCAGGTCTCCAAGGGACGTTGACCTGAAATTGTCCCTGTATCAGGTATAACGTAGCAGTACTGTGTTACTGTTACCTTACAATAATAATAATAATATTAACAATAATGATAATAATAGCGATAATAATAATGATAATAATAATAGCAATAATAATAACAATAACAATGATAATAATAATAATAACAATTATAATAACAATAATAATGATAATGATTCTACCATTACTACTACTACTAATAATAAATGACAATAAAAGAAATAATAATTAGTAATAATGAATTATAAATGCTAATAGATAAAAAAATAATAATTATGACGAATCCTTAGGAAAGTGATTATCAACAGTGAATCAATAAATGGAAAAGATGTTGCAAAACACACTCACCAAAGCAAAAAAAAAAAAAAAAAAAAAAAAAAAAATCAGATAATTAAAAAAAAATTATAATGGTCATCAACACATAATGAAAGAAAACATAACAACATTCATTCCAGACATATTTTGTCCATTGAAACCGATGGAAGTTTAAAATAAAGTATAAGTTAAAATATAAAGTGTTTGAAGTATAGGTATACACACACACACACACACACACACACACACACACACACACACATATATATATATATATATATATATATATATATATATATATATATATAATATATATATATATTTATATATATGATAAAGACCGAAATATTTGGTTATTAAAAGGATTAACTGCTTTTTAAGCCAAGCATATATCCCCAAAGAGAATCACAGCTGATGACCCTCAGAATTAATATTTCCTATAAAATAACTTTTCCTTTAAAATAACTAGAAGATGGGTTCTCGGCTTTTACTTTCAGTCATGCAATTGGAGTCCAACAGATTAAAAAAGAACGTTCATCGTTCTTAAATAAACTTCCTAAATTGTGCCGAATTTGGATTAAAACACGTTCCAACACCTCTAGTCTTTTAGCAACAAGCAAGTCTATAGTAGCCGACTACAATGCACGAAACCGGAAAAAAATCC
This sequence comes from Penaeus monodon, assembly GCF_015228065.2. Taxonomy (NCBI): domain Eukaryota; kingdom Metazoa; phylum Arthropoda; class Malacostraca; order Decapoda; family Penaeidae; genus Penaeus; species Penaeus monodon. Next base: position 2,955 of record NW_023664385.1, read on the forward strand.
CATATAGATTAAAATAGATACCATGAGACGTACACTTGGCAAATGATATATAAATGCATAATCCAAAAAAAACAACCACAAGGCTCAAACCACGATACCATCTCGATAGTCCCATAAAACCGAACTCAAGAGATGGGAAGATACTAAAAGAAATCAAAAGGTGCATAACGGCACTTGTTATAAAATAGCCAAACACGATCCGTAACTGCTCCCTATTTGATAGTGATTTGTAAAGCTAGTAAATCCAGCTTGCGTAATGGTAAATCATCTGATTATATTTACGAATGGAAGAAAATATCGTAAATGGCAAATTATCCGATGCTACACTGACCGGGGTATAAGATTAACCGGAAGCTAAAACAAGAAAACATTTTTTTCCACAATACTATAATTACATATAAATACAATTTCATATAATACAAGATGTAATTTCATACAAGTAGCTGTTCTGCATTGTACAATTATTCATTCTCACTCGCATTTCATTCTAGATTTGCTAGAATGAATTCTGTTGTGAACCTGAACCACATCATGCGTCTCGGTTAACCATGTCACTGGGCACTCGAGCACGGGGTCTTGGGCTGTTCCTTGTTGCAAACTGCGCTTTGTTTGCTTTCTATTTGCATTTGCTTTTAACTAGCTTTATGCTCATAGAGACATGATATGCTTATATATATGTGTGTATGTATTTTCGTATGCATGTAGATGCATAACATTTATGTTCATTAATGTGTATGCGCGTGTACACACACACACACACACACACACTCACACACACACACACAATCATGCAAAAAAAATCTTATATTGTATTTCCAAGTTTCAAAAATATTCAAGGAAAGACAAACTCTCCATACACAAACACACACACACATACACTCACACTCACACTCACACTCACACTCACACTCACACTCACACTCACACTCACACTCACACTCACACTCACACTCACACTCACACTCACACGCACGCACGCACGCACACACACACACACACGTTCACACACACACACGCGCGCGCGCGCGCGCGCTCAAAACAAATGATGCAAAAACATCAAGGAAAAACGCACATACACACGCGCGCTCAAACAAGGAAAATGTAGCGTCAGGTCCCCAGCAGACGTGGCGTATACAAAACGTATTTATATTCCTGCTTTTTCCCCGAACGTCTAGAGTCTCCTGTTGCGTCTAAATATGTTTGTGTTACTTTGATCTCTTGTACGCTGAATAGGATCATTCGTTTTTGTTAATAAGTGTTTACTCGCGATCAGAAAGATTCCGTAGTGAGAGAGAACACGTGAGTATGTTTTGGTTTTGAGAAATTTTGTCGTGTTTTCATTGAGGAAAAATCTGTATTTGTAGTATACTTTTTCTGAATGGGTATATGATCAATGTCGTGTCGCATGCTTCATACGTCCGTTCTCTCTCTCTTTCTCTTATTCGTAGAAAAATGTCATACAAAACGAAGAACTTGTCATTCTTTGCCTATTTTTGAAACGTGGAAATACAATAAGATATATTTTTGTATTATTTGGTTCGTGAATGAAGGAAATGGCTGAAAATAAGGACGGATATAAAAGCAAGGTTTCATATATGTCCTTTGGTGTGTGTGTGTGATAGAAAGATAGAGATAGAGAGAGATAAAGAGGAAGAGAGAGAGAAAGAGGATGAGAGAGAGAGAGAGAGTGTAACCCAGCTTTATATATGTGATGTTACTGAAATGTGTATGCCAATGTTATTCTATTTATCTGTGTAAGTCTACATAAAATTGTAAATCTTATGTATGGTTCACATGCTATATCTCAACACACACACACACATATAAGTAGTCCATTTGCTTTTACATGTTATCGTCTCTCGTTGCCACACAGACATCCAATGTGTGTTGTCTATCCCACCACAAGAGTTATGCCATTGTTGTAACACTACCTTTAATTACCAGTGATTGTCATATGTAAGCCGGGATCTAGTCAAATCTTTAGACCACTGTAGGAGATGACAGGCGACTCCTGCGGGAAGCCAGGAGCAAACCTCGTTCCTGGGCAAGCCGTACCCATCATACCAATATGTAGGGCGTGGGGGGGGGGGGGGGGGGCCACCATTCCGGCTTACAACTGGTGGTTAGCGGTGACTTTGAACTCATACAGCGCCTCTAAGTTCCCTCTCGCACAAAAGAACACTGCTGCCGAGCAGCAATACTCGTCATAGTGGAGCTAGGCTCTGACGAGATGTCTCCAAGGCCGGATAACCGACGCTGTCCGCCTAGCTGTGAACTCCGACACAGCAAGTCACGCACACTTCAACATTGTACATCTGGTTGCGCCAACGCTGTGCAGATTTTAGAAGGCCCCAGCGGGCACAGTTATCACCAAGGGACGCTGACACCCAAAAATTTCTACACCAAGCCGAGTTCATCGTCACAGTGAGGCATCATCCACGCAGTTCGTGACCAAGCAGGAACAACATCATCCTGCTGACCGGTCGCGCCACGACCTTGCTCACCAAAGCAGCGCTCCAAATCTCCCCGCAGCCGCACAGGGGCGGCCCGCTTCTGACTCAGTCAGCCGTGCATTCCCCAGCTCTCCTCGCCTGCGTACCGCACCCAAGACCCGAGAGTGAAGGTTGTCAAACAAAAATCGGTGATCAATGCTTAGCTTTGCCTTATATTATTTCATTTGTCTCAATACTAATATCGACTTATTTAACTTGTGCATGGAAGTTTTTTTTTTTTGTATCTGCGTTCATTTATCAGTTATAGGTATTCTTTGCAGTTTTGAGTGCCTAACTAGATCTCACCGTACTATCCTGTATTACGCCGCTGAGAGATGCTCTTCCCTCAGCACCGCTCGCTCGCTCGATTCTGTGACGCCGCCTGAAGACGGGATTTCCGTCAGCGCCGCCGTTAACGTAGTTTGAAGCCGAGAATATCGCCAGTCTCGGCATACGTTAGCACTAATATTAACTAGCAAATCTCGATATGATATACACACCGCGTCATACAGTACTGCGTCGTTTTTACGTTCTCACGATATTGATAGAGGGGACCATCGTGGAAACCAGGAGATGTGGAAACCAGTTTTATATTGTGTGATTGTTACTGAAAATGTGTATTGAAATGTTATTCTATTTTATCGTTGTATATTCTACATGTACTTGTATAATCTATGTATTGTCACATGCCTATATCTCACCACACACAATACATATAAGTATGTCCATTGCTTTACCTGTTTATTTTTCTCTCGTTACCACACTAGACATTCCAATGTGTGTGTCTATCCCTTCACAAGAGTATGCATTGTTGTAAACACTTACCTTCATTACCAGTGATTGGTCATATTGTTAAGCCGTGATTCATGTAATCTTTAGACACTGTAGAGATGACAGGCGACTCCTGCGGGGAGCCGAGCGAGCAACACCTCGTCCTCGGCGCAGCCGTACCCATCATACAATATGATAAAGGAGGTCTGGGACATATTGGTTGTCTGACCTTACAGCCAAGCTCGCCACCCTACCATACTCTGTAGGGCCCACCATTCCGCTCTCCAGAGAGAGGAGAAGAGAGAGAGAGATAAGAGAGAGAGAGAGAGAATGAGTGTGTGTGTGTGTGTGTGTGTGTGTGTGTGTGTGTGTATGCGTGCATGTGTGTGTGCGAATAAGTGAGTGGATGTGTTAGTGTGTGTGTACAAATTTATGTACCCACATGTACATCTACAAGCCTACACACAGTCATGCAGGTAGAATCCGTTCATACATACATGAATACAAAATCAAACAAAACAAGAGCTGACTCACACACCGGCACGCGCATCGGGCTTCGGCTGTTTCCTTTCGCGTGTGTCTGGAATTTCGAACATCCTGTACTATAGAGATGTGTGTGTGCTCGCGCGTGAGTGGTCAATATATTACTATATAGTATATATATATATGACCACTCACGCGCGAAGCACCACAACATCTACTATTACATGATGTTCGAAAATTCCCAGAGACAACACAGTCGAAAGGAAGCCCGAAGGCCCCGAGATGCGCGTGCCGGGTGTGTGAGTCAGCTCTTTGGTTGTTGATTTGTATTCAGTATGTATGGACGGATTATACCTGCATGACTGTGTGTAGGCTTTGAGAGGTACATGTGGTACATAAATTGTCCACACACACTAACACATCACTCCTTATTCGCACACCACATGCACGGCATACACAAACACCACACACACACACACACACACACACACACTCATTCTCTCTCTCTATCTCTATCTCTCTCTCTCTCTCTCTCTCTGTAAGAGCCGGAATGATGGGCCCTACAAGAGTATGGTAGGTGGCGAGCTTAGGCTGTAAGGTAGACAACCAATATGTCTAGACTCCTTTATCATATTGTATGATGGAGTACGCTGCGCCGAGGAACGAGGTGTTGCTCCTTCGGCTCCCCGCAGGTGAGTCTGCCTGTCATCTCCTCCAGTGGTCCTAAAGATGGACATAGATCACCGTGCTTAACATATGACCAAGCACTGGTAATGAAAAAGTTAGGGTTACAAACAATGCATAACTTCTTTGTGGAGGGATTAGGAAAAACAAAATTGAATGTCTAGGTGGTAACGAGAGAAAAAATAAACAGTAAGCAATAGGACATACTTATATTGTATGTGTGGTGGAATATAGGCATGTGACAATACATTAAGATTATTAACAAGTCATGTAGATATAAACAACAGATAAATAGAATAACATTTTTGCATACACATTTCAGTAACATCACACATATAAAATGGTTTACACATATCCCTGTTTCCAAAAGTATGGTCCCCATCATAATCAAATATCGTTGAGAAACGTATAAAAACGGAGCAAGTACTGTTATGACGCGGTGTGTATATCAGTATGAGATTGCTAGTTATTTACTTTTTTGGGGGGGGAGTTGCTAACGTTTTAGCCGAGACTGCGATATTCCCGGTTCAGGAAAATACGTGAACGGGGCGGCTCTGAAGGAAATCCGTATTCAGGCGGCGTCACAGAATGCGACGCGAGCGAGGCGGTGGAGGGAAGTAGCATCTCAGGCCCCCGTCCGGTAATACAGGATTACGTACGAGTAGAATCTAGTTAGGCAATCATAAACTGCAACAGAATACCTAAATCTGATAATGAACGCAGAATACAACAAAAAAAAACTTCAATTCACAAGTAAATAGGTCGAGATAAGTATTGAGCACAAATGAAAATAATCTAAGGAAAAGCTAGCATGATCACCGCATTTTTGTTTGAAAAACCTTCCAAACTCGGGTCTTGGGGCGGTACGACGGCGAGGAGAGGCGTGGGAGATGCACGGCGGACGAGGCAGAGAGAGGGCCGCCCCGGTGCGGCTGAGGGGGAGATTTGGAGGCGCTGCGTAGGTGAGCAAGGTCGTGGCGCGACAGGTCAGCAGAGATGTTGTTCCTGCTTGTCGCGGACTGCTGTGGATGAATCCGCATGGCGAGGAATTCGGCTGGGTAGAAATGTTTGGGTGGTCAGCGTCCTTGGTGATACGTGGTCAGCTGGGTCCTTCTAAAATCTGCACAGCGGTTGGCGGCAACAGATGATACAAGTGTTGAGAGTGGGCGTGACTTGCTGTTGTCGGAGTCAGCAGCTAGGCGGACAGCGTCGGTTATCCGGCCTTGGAGACATCTCGTCAGGAGGCTAGCTCACACTATGACGAAGTATTGCTGCTCGGCAGAGTTGTGTGTGATGCGGAGCAGAACTTCGGAGGCGCTGTATGAGTCAAGTCACCGCCTCTAAGCACCGTTTAAGAGCCGATATGGTGGGCCCTACATATTGTTATGATGGGAGTTACGGGCTGCGCCGAGGAACGAGTGTGTTGCTCCTCGGCTTCCGCAGGGAGTCTGCCTGTCATACTCCTCAGTGGTCCTCAAAAGATGGACATAGATCACGTGCTTAACATAGACAATCACTGGTAATGAAGGTAGTGTTACCAACAAGCATAGCTCTTGTGAAGGGATAGACAAACACAACATTGGAATGTCTAGTTGGCAACGAAGCGAACGAATAAACAGGTAAGCAATGGGACATACCTTATATGTGTGTTGTGTGTGTGTGAATATAGGCTGTGACAAATACATAAGATTATACAAGTTATGATAGAATATAGCAACAGATAAATAGAATAACATTGGCATCACATTTCAGGAACATCACATATATAAGCTGGGTACACTCTCTCTCTCTCTCAGCCTCTTTCTCCTCTCTCTTCCTCTTTATCCTCCTCTCTATCTCTATCTTTCTATCACACACACACACCAAGGACATATATGAACCTTGCTTTTTATATCCGTCCGTATTTTCAGCCATTTCTTCATTCACGAAACCAAATAATACAAAAAAGATATCTTATTGTATTCCCGTTCAAAAATAGGCAAAGAATGACAAGTTCTGTTTGTATGACATTTTTCTACGAATAAGAGAAAGAGAGAGAGAACGGACGTATGAAGGCATGCGACACGGACATTGATCATCATACCCATTCAGAAAAAGTATACTACAAATACAGATTTTCCTCATGAAAACACGACAAATTTCTCAAAACCAAAAAACATACTCACGTGTTCTCTCTCACTACGGATCTTCTGATCGCGAGTAAACACTTATAACAAAAACGAATGATCCTATTCAGCGACAAGGAGATCAAAGTAACAACAAAACATATGAGACGCACAGAGACTCTAGGACGTTCGGGGAAAAAGCAGGAATATAAATACGTTTGTATTACGCCAACGTATGCTGGGACCTGACGCTACATTTTCCTTGTTGAGCGCGCGTGTTATGGCGTTTCTTGAGTTTTGCATCATTTGTTTTGAGCGCGCGCGCGCGCGCGCGTGTGTGGTGTGAACGTGGTTGTGTGTGTGCGTTGCGTGCGTTGCGTGTGAGTGTGAGTGTGAGGTGAGTTGAGTGGGGAGTGTGAGTGTGAGGTGAGTGTGAGTGGAGTTGTGAGTGTGAGTGTGAGTGTGAGTGTGAGTGTACGTGTGTGTGTGTTTGTGTATGGGAGAGTTGTCTTTCTTGACTATTTGAAACTTAGGAAATACAAATATAAGGATTTTTTGCATGATTGTGTGTGTGTGTGTGAGTGTGTGTTGATTGTGGTGTGTGTGTGTACACGCGCATACACATAAAGAAACAAAATAAATGTTATTGATCTACATGCATAGAAAATAAATACAACATATATATAAGCATATCAGTGTCTCATGAGAATAAGCTAGTTAAAGCAAAAGCCAAATAGAAGCAAACAAAGCGCGTTTGCAAACATAGGAACAGCCCAGACCCCGTGCTCGAGTGCCCCAGTGACATGGTTAAACCGAGACGCAATGATGTGGTTCAGGTTCACAACAGAATCATTTAGCAAATCTAGAATGAAATGCGAGTGAGAATGAATAATTGTACAATGCAGAAAGCATTTGTATGAAATTACTCTTGTATTATATAAAATTGTTTTTAAATAAATTTATAGTATTGTAAAAAAAATTTTTCTTGTTTAGTTTCCCGGTTAATTTTATCCCCCGGGGTCGGTGGCATGGGAAATTTGCCATTTACGATTTTTCTTCCATCGTAAATAAATCAGATATTTACCTTACGCAAGCTGGATTTACTTTTTTAAAACCCACATCAAAAGGGAGCGTAGGATCGGTTTGGCTTTTTTATAAACAATGCCGTTATGCACCTTTTTTTCTTTTAGTATTTCCCCATCCTTGATTTCGGTTTTTAGGGGGACTGTCGAGAGGGTTTTTCGGGTTTGACCTTGGGGTTTGGTGTTTTTTGGATTATGCATTTATAATCTTTTTGCCAAGTGTACTTCAGGGGATCTTTTTTAATCTATATGGGTTTTTTTTTTCCGGGTTTTCTCATTTAGTCGGCTATATAGATTTGTTGTTGCTAAAGACTAGGGGGTTTTGGAACGTGTTTTAATCCCAAATTCGGCACAATTTGGGAGTTTTTTTAAGAACGTGAACGTTTTTTTTAATCTTTGGACTCCAATTGCAGACTGAAAGTAAAACCCGAGAACCCTTTTCTTCTAGTTTTTTAAAAAGAAAAATTTTTTTATAGGAAATATTAATTTCTGGGGGTCATCAGCTTTATTCTCGGGGTTTTTGCTGCTTAAAAACTTTTAATCCTTTTTAATAACCAATATTTGGGGCTTTATCTTATTAAATAAATTAAATATATTTATTTTATATAATATATAATAATATTAATATAAATATAAATAATGTGGTGGTGTGGGTGTGTGTGTGTGTGTGTGTGTGTGTATACCTATACTTCAAACATTTTATATTTTAACTTATACTTTTTTTTAAACTTCCATCGGTTTCAATGGACAAAATATTTTTGGGAATGAATGTTGTTATTTTTTCTTTCATTATTTTTGATGACCATTAAAAATTTTTTTTTAATTACTGATTTTTTTTTTTTTTTTTTTTTTTTTTTTTTTTGCTTTGGTGAGTGTGTTTGCAACATTTTTCCATTATTGATTCACTGTTGAAAATACTTTCCTAAGGTTCGTCATAATTATTATTTTTTATCTTTAGCATTTAAAAATTCTATTACTAATTATTTTTCTTTATTGTCATTTATTTTAGTAGGTAGAATGGTAGAATCATTATCTTATTTTTTATTATAATTGTTATTATTATTATTATCATGTTATTGTTATTTTATTGTTTTATTTTTATCATTATTATTTCGCTATTATTATCATTATTGTTAAAATTATTTTTTATTGAAAAGGGTAACAGTAACACAGTACTGCTACGTTATACCAAATACAGGGAAAATTTTCAGGTCAACCCCCTTTGGAGACCTGATCGCCCCCTCCCTTATCCAAATTTTCCCAGGGGGTCTTGCGCGAGTACCACCTGGCCACCACCCCCGGGCATGAAAGGGAGCGGCCAAACGGGAGAGGGGGGGGGAGCCAGGCACGGCACTCGGAGACAAGAAAACGTGAGATTTTTAAATCGGGGCCCTACTTCACTTTCCCTTTACATATTTTTAAAAAAAGAAAATTTATTTAGATATCAGGGTACTTTATATCCACTTAGTTTACAATAAACTTTATCAACCTGATAACCGAGGGAAATGAGGCACCAGAGTGCTTACCTGTTTTTTTCGCATAGTCCTATGCTACAAGTTCACCATCTTTCCCGTCACTAAAGCTTTTAAAACGTATAAAATGGTGAAATTCCATGTAAACCCCTAATTCTAACGGGGACCTTATGATACGGGCTAAAAGCAGCGGGTTCCCGGCGGTAAGGGGCAGACCCAAACTGCCCGTACTCCCAAAGTACCCCCCGGGGGTATCTACCCCCTAGCCAGGGTATTGGCTACTTTCTTGCCCCCCCCACGGACACCCGTGAGGGCTGCCTTTTTACGGTTTATACGTCACGAATGACACTGCAAAAACACTGCAGACCCCCCATAAAATATTTTACATTTTATTACAGGTGACATACCCCCGGGGAGTACAAAATTATGTGCTGGTGGCAATAGATGTTACCTGTAATGCTAGCCCACGTAAAGTGTATGTACAATAATTTCGGTGGCACCCCGCAAAAGGCCATCACGAGGGAAAAAAAGGATAATAATGTATATTTAAAAAAAAACATCACATCTCGAGCACATTTTTCCATGAGTTATAAAAAACCGGACTCATGCCATGGGGCTGTAATCCAAAAAAAAGGGGGGGAGGGGGTACCGTGGCAGGGAAAAGGATGGCGAAAAATCCTACTACATTTAACTATTATCTTACATATTTTAAAATTTTTTTTTTGTTATTATCATAAAGATTATACCTTTATTAACGTTAAATTATTTTAATGATTTTTTGTTTCATATTTTTTCATCATTTTTACACCAGTTTTATATATCTACCATTTTTTAAATACCAGCTCTTAAGACATGGCAAGGTATTTAAATGTCCCCTCTACCCTTAGGATTTGGAAAAAATTTTGATTTACAAAATACAAATTTTTTCTAAAGAGACCGATGTATTTGGCGCCTAGAAAATCCGACATAATGCGGAAACCGGTTAGTAGAATCATCATTAATATGCATTCAAAACACAGGGGTATTTAAGTCCGTAATTCAGATTTTTAAATTTTGTATTGGATCCCCTTTTGGGAGCTGTACCATAAATACGGGGTCCAAATTATTCGGCCACCCCAGGGCGTTGCAAGCTGTCGATTTCCCTTCACCCCCAAAAACTTTTCTGAGCGGAGGAAAATGAAACGGGGGAAATGTGAAAACAAAATACAAAAAAAATTTTCAAATCATTATTTAGAACCGAGTATATCATATTGATAATTTCCAGGTGCTTGGGGTCTGGAGGGGGGGGTTTGTAATGCGGGGTGTTTTTCTAGTGGAGTGTGCGCGCTAATTGGGGAAGTCTATTTCTGACGCAAAACACAAAAGAACGGTTTAATATTTCGTGAAAATTTAAACCCAAATTTTTCCCTCTCCGCGAATGGCATCCACCTTTTTAACCACCCCAGATACCACAGGGCATTGCAAAACTGAAAAAATGATCCCGTAAAAAAAATAGCCTATGCAAAAAAGGAGTCGGGACGATTGGCCCTTTTGAAGCGATGACAAAAATAGTGTCGGGGAAAAATTTTTTTCCACGGAGGGGTTTGGCCCCCCCCTCGCTCGCAACACTCTTTTCCTCTCGGCTGCAGAAAATTCCGAGATTAATATGCCCATGGTGTGCATATTAGAAATTGAATAATAATATAGAAGGTGAATAGTAGATAGATAGAGGGTAATATATATATATATAAATTTTATTATATATATAAAATTATATTAAATATATAATTAATTTTTAAAATTTTCATAAGGGAAAAAAAACAGCGATTTAAAAGGAAAACATTGAAGGGTTTTTTTTTTA
>NW_023664386.1:0-2500 GCF_015228065.2 Penaeus monodon
CCCCCCCATTTCCTCCTTTTCTCAGCTTCCTCTCCTCTCCTCTCCCCTCCACTCATTCCCCCTCCTCCCTGGCACTACCTTGCAGAAGACAAAGGAAAATTCGTCTACTCAAATCGCCGCTCATAGGACGAAGTGAGGGATCGACGGAGAGGCCACACTTCCCCCCAGACCCCATCCATGCAGAGTTTCCTCATGCGCTGTCCACGATACCCGACTCTCTTCTCGCCCTGCCTCCCCCCCCCCTAGAACGCCAGGGCCCTCTAAGGAAGACAGACGTAGCTTTACCTGTCATAATAAGGTACCTGAGGTTAACGTTATCATAGATTCCAATTTATGATGGGCAGCTTCATGTTTCCGTGTGTGTGTGTATGTATTTGTATATATATACGTAGATTGATATACAGATAGATAGAGAGAAATGGAAAAAATATATATACACATATATACAATTAATATAACAAAAATAAAAATAATAATATACATGTGTGTGTGTATGTACACGAAATATATATAGAAAAGTAACGACCTTAACAGCTAAGTAAGTGCCCATAAAGATTACTAAACAAGTATCTATGTCTAAAAAGACTTGTTTAGTATTTACGAAGAAGGGGAGATCGTGAGGGCATAGCCTGGCTAGGCTCTGCCTGTGAGGGCATAGCCTGGCTTGGAGAGGGGAGGGGAGTCTCGACCTGGGCTGAGGGAGAGGATTGGGCTGATTTGGCCTTCTCCATCTTCCTTCCCTTTATGCTTTTCACGGTCTGTTTCAGTGTCGTCATGGCAACATTGACTGCCTTATCCGCCTCTTCCTCGGTCCTGGACAAGGATACTGCCACTGCTGTGACCACAGCAGTGATCAGGATCGACATGTCCCCCTCGTCGAAGAACATGTCTTCTGGGTCTGGGGGGGACCGTGTGGTGCTGTTGGAACCTTTCTTCCTGTGGTTCCTCTGCACTTGGTTTACTGGGGGAACTCCTGATTGTCGGAGATCTCCGGTTAAGAGGAAAGGGAGAGGAAGGAGTATAAAAGAGAGAGAGGAGAGGCAACGCGGGAACACGGGGCAGGTGAGGACAGACGAACGGAAGCAGAGGGAGGTCATATCAGGTCGGAGGATCGGCGACTATGAGCCGGGTGGCCGGCATACGGAAGAAGGCGGAGGATATGGAAGCAAGGAGACTATCAGCAGAGAAAGCCACTGTTTAAGTTGAAATTAGGCAGCAGCTTTATAAGGGAGGATCCACCAGTCTGCGGAGTGGACATCGGCGAAGGAAAGACAATCCGCGCTGCTGACCAGTCCATCTGATGAACAGTGTACCACTGATGGCAAAAGAGGGCGTTATTGTTGTGTCCCCTGGATACAGCGTACTTATGTTGAACGACGTTTGGGTAAGACGGCGCCTTTTCGCCAAAGACTGCTTACACAGGGGGGCACAAGGAACAGCATAGGTGCCCACCTTCGGGAAAAGAGGGATGGTATGGGACCGGTTGCACGGAATGTTCCCTGCGAAAGATCCCTCAGTTGAGAGGGTGAAGAGGGCGACGGAAAAGGTAATTTCCTCAGTTAGGGCAGGCTGGGACGGCCAAGGGAAAGAGTCTCTTTAGGGAGTCGTGAACTGGGGTCTCTTTTTCAATAATCAGTTTTTGTATTGGGGGTTTTTTTTTCCTTGTATCAATAGGGAGATTTTTTGCTATTTAAATATATATACTACTACTTTTAAAATATATTATTAATATATATTTTATATATATTATACAATTACACACAAACAACAAAAACCCCACCCACACACACAAAAACCCAACACAAACAACAACACACCAACACATACCAACACACACACACACCCACACACATATATATATATATAAAAATATATCAATATATATATATATATATATATATTCTATTCATATTTATCATCATTATTAAAAATATAATAATATTATATATTTATATATTAAAAAAAAAATTCTTCTATCACTATCTATTCTAACTATCTATCTATCTATACTATATTCTACTATCTATCTATCTTCTATTTCTATAATAAAAATTAATATATTTATTAATATTATTATAATATATTATATATATATATGTGTGTGGTGGTGTGTGTGTGGGGGTGTGGGTGGTGTGTGTGTTGTTGTTGTGTGTGCGTGAGTGTGTGTGTGTGGGTTTGTGGGGTTGTGTGGGGAAATCACACACACACACCAAAAACACACTATTTTATCCACACAAAACACACAATATTTAACACAACACAAAAAAAAAAAAAAAAAACATACCCACACAATATATACTTTTTACACACCCACACACACACACACCACAGAAATATATAATATATATATTATATATATATATAAATATAATATATATATATATAAAATAATAATATAATTATTACACCACACACACTCACCCCACATTCACCTCTCATATATACGAGAAACAAATAAAGGACACACCTCATATATGATAACATCATCTTTCTCTCTCTC
>NW_023664386.1:7500-12500 GCF_015228065.2 Penaeus monodon
CCCCCTTCGCCCTCTTCGCCCCCCCTCCCCTCCTCATCCCCCTTTTCTCTTTTTATTCCCCCGGGTTTCTCCTTCTTCCTCCTTCTCCCCCCCCTTTCCCACCTCTTCTCACATTTTCCCCCCTTCCCTTCTCCCCCTCCTCCCTTGCACTTCTGTCTCCCCGGGCCCCCCCTCCATTTCCTCCTCCCCCCCCCTTTCCTTCCAATTGTATCTCTTTCCGTTCCCCTTTTTCCTCCCTCCCCCCTTTTACCCCTCCTTCAAAAAATTCCCCTTCTCTCCCCTAAATTTCCCCCTTCCTCCCCCTCCTCATCCTTCCGGGTTATATCTCCCCCTTTTTCCCCCCCCCATGCCCTACAACCCCGCCCTTTCCCCTTCTATCCCTCCGATCCCCCCATTCCTCCTACTCCCTCCCCCCTCCACTCCTTCCCCTTCTATCCCCCCCCCACCCCCCTTTTCCTCCTACTCGCCTCCTTCCTCTTATTTCCCCCCGCCCCGTTCCCCCTTTCCTTCCACTTCTTTCTCTCCTTCTATCTATCTTCTATCTTTTTATCTATTCTCCTCCCCTTTCCCCCTCCCCTTCTTCCACTTCTATCCCCTCGGTTAAACCCTTCTCCTCCTCCCCTTTTTTCAAACACTTCTCCCTCTCCCCCTCGCCCTCCCCGTTACCCTTTCTCCCCCTTCTCCCCCTTCTTCATCTTTTTTTCCTTCCCTTCTATCTCCCCTTTCCCCTTTCTCCTCCTTCTCCTTTTTCCTTCCCATTTTTAGCTTCCCGTTTTAATAAAAAAACACTTTTCCCGTGTTGAGCCCGGGAAAAAAAACCCCACAATACAAAAATTAGATTTAAAAAAAATGAACTACATTTTCAGTTACATAAACACGCCACACACACACAAAAACACACACACACACACACACATTTTTAAATGGGTGGGGTGGTGTTTTGGGTGTGTTGTGGGGTGCTTTATGTTTTTTTCGTATGTTTTAGTTTTTGATTTTTGGGGTATATATTTATTATCAATATTACCCAAATAATTGTAAAAATCATAAAAGAAATCGAAAAAAAAAAACGTCTTTTTTTGGAGTATACTCCCCAAAGGGCCTATATTTCGCTAGTTTTTTGCCGTTTTTTTTCGACTTTTGGAAATTTTTTTCTTTTCCCTTTTTTTTTTATTATGGACAAAATTTCCCTGTTTTTAATCATCATTATTATCATGATTATCATCAATTTTATGGGTTATAAATCATTTTTTAATCCTGTTAAAAAAACACCCGACAAATCCTACCCAAAGGGAAAACTTCCAAAATGACGTATTTTGGGTCATTCTGGTACCCATTCTGTCCATTCGGGTTTTCATATTGTCATTAGGGTTTGGGCCATATTTTCCAGTCATTCTAGTTCCCCAGGGAAATTAAAATGTTGCCCTTACTTATGGTTGTCATATCATTCGGGGTTTTGCCTTTCGTTTTTCCCGGGTTGCAATCTTTGTTGTAAAATTTTTGGGCAAAATTAGGGTTTGTCAAAATTGCCTTCGGATTGCCCACTTTGTAAATTCATTTTGTCATTGTATTTCGGTCGCCCTATTGTCTTTTTGGTTGGCCATATTGTCATTCGGGTTGCATATTCCTTCAGGCTGCCCACTTTTTCTTCGGGTTTTGTTAAAATTGTTTTTCTGGTTCCAATTTGTCATTCTGGTATTCTTTCTTTCATTCTGGTTGCCATTTGATGTTTTTTTTTCCCTTTTGACTCTCGCATGAAAAACGTTTTGAAATTAAAGAAGCTGTTTTTATTATTGATTTTTTTTTTTGTATTTTTGATCTTCGATTTTAAATTTTTTACATGATGGCTGATCATTTTAAAATGAAAAAAAAATAAAAATTGATAATTTTTATTTTTTTATTTTTAAATTTAATTGTTTGATTTCAGTAAACTGAAATTACGTAATTGGTTGATTGGATACACGTTGCTTCCGTTAACAAAAATTTTGCTTGTTTTTTACATTACGGTTCTATTTCTAACCCTTCCTTCGCAGATGTTTTTTGCCCGGGCCCGGGGGCCCCAAAAATTTACCTTCTTTAAAAATCCCCCTTTAAGGAGAGGATAATGAAAAGCAAATAAGTTTATTTTTATCATCTTTTATTTTTTATTTCCTAAAATTTTATAAAAATTTTTGTTTTTTTAATTTTTTTGTTATTCATTCATAACTTATATCAAATTCTTATTTATTGTTCTGTTTTTTAATTCACTTACCCTTTTCAATTGATTCTTTTTTTCCCTTTTTTTTTTATCATTTTTGTATAAAAAATTTATTTTTGGGAAATTGTTTTTTTTTTCTATTGATACTATTTATTCCTCTTTATTCAATATCTTTTATTACTGATTTTTTCCTTTTTTTTATTGTTTTTTTTTTTCTTTCTACCGGAATTTGTTCATTAATATTTTAGTTTTTTTTTGCAGGGCAATTTCCCAAAATTTTTGATTTTCGCTTTTTCCCCCCCAGCTTATGTTTTAATCTTATTTTTTTGCTTTTCAAAAATTTTTCACCTTTTCTTATTTTTTTCATTTTTTTTTTTTTTTTCTTGATTTTTCGTTTTCATGTATTGTTTTTTTCATAAAAATTAATATATATAAAATTATATTAAAAATTTTTTATATTATAATATATTATATATATATATTATAATATTGTATATATAATACATATAAAAATATTATAATATTAAAATAATTTTTATATATATTATATATACAATATATATATATATTAAATATATATAAATTATTCCCCTTTCCTTTTCTTCTTATTATTCAACTTTTTCTTTTTTTCTTCTTATTATTATTTTTAATTTTTTTCTCTTCTTATTGTTCCATTTTATTTCGATCGCTTCTTCCCCTTTTTTGTTTTCTTCTTTGTTTTCATTCTTCCCCTTTTTGCTTCGTCCTTTTTTTGGGTCGCTTCTTCCCCTTTTTTGTCTTCTTTCTTTTTTTTTTGTCTCATTCCTTTTCCCCCTTTCTTCGTCTTATTTTTGGGTGGGTTTTTTTCCCTTCTTCCCGTTCCTTCCGAGTCTCCGGCTAAAGCCTTCGACGGGGTCCCCGTTCCGCCAAAGGGAAAAGATCCCGCTGGGTGACCCAATGGGGGGCCTCCCCTTTCCCCGTCGGCCCCTTTCTTCCCCCTCCTCCTTGGGGTTTCCCTTGGTCGAGCCTCTATTTGAGGGCGGACTTGTGCCTGTTGGAGGGTGGCCTGAGTAAAAAATTCGCCGGGGGCGGACCTCGTGGGGTTGGGGGGGTAGCCCGCATGAGAGGTTGGGGGGGGGTCCCCGAGGCACACCATACAATCCACACATACACACACATATATATGAAAAAATATATACATATAGTATAATTTCATCATATTTTAATGTGGTTTTGTATGTATATATATATATATACATTGATCCCTTGTAGATATAAAAAAATACATACCCAACCCCTAAAAGATTTTTTTATGTGTAGATTCGTAGGGAAATAGATAGGGAATATTTTTTCCAAAATAGTAATTTTTTTGTATAGGACAGTGTTTGTATATATGTATGTTGTATATAATATATATATATAAAATTAAAATATATATATATTTATTTATTATATATATTTTGATTTTATATTTTATATTTTATATATCCATTTATTTTATTTTTTCTAATTTATATTTTCATGGTTTTTTCTGTGTGTAATAAGGGATGTTATTTGTATAATTTTTTATTTTCCAGTTAGATAATTTGGCTATCTCCTTCTTCCCAAATTTCACTTCTATCTACTTAAACCCACGTAAACTACCTTTTCTAGTTATTTTACTACCTTCCTTTCTACCTACCCACCCTATCTTTTTTATTTTAATCCTACCCATCTTTCTTGCTATTTATTTCCCCTCCCCGGTCCATCTTTTCTATTTTGTGTATCTACCTGGCCATTATCTTGGTTAGGTTAAGTTACTTAGGGGTTTTTTGCGTTTTGGGAAAATTTTTCGTTAGGATGATTTGAATAGGTTAAATTTTTTTAGGTTAAAAGTTTTCGTTTCGTTATATTTGGGGGGGGTTAGTTTTTTTTATATTTTTGGTAGGTTGGCCTTGTTTAGGTTAGATGACGTTTAGGGGGGATAATTTTTTATTTTTATGTTAGGCATTAGGTTTAGTTTTTTTTAAAGGGTAATTTTGGTTAGTTAAGGTTATATTAAGTTTTTTTTTAGGTTGGAAATTTTGGGTTTTGGGTGGGTTGGTTTAGTTTTCTTCGGTTGTTTTTTAGATTTTGAATTTGGTTTAGCTATTTTTTTCCTTTTATTTTATTTTAAATTTGGGTTTTAAAAAGATTAGGTTTAATTTTTGTTTTTTCTTTTTTATTAAAGTTAGTTTAGGGGTATTAGGGGTTTGGTTTTTGTTAAGTTAAATTTTTTTAGATTAGAGGAAGGTTTTTGTTACGTTTTGTTGTGTTTTGTTAATTAGGGTTTTTTTGGGGGAGGTTTTGATTTTAGCTAACTAAAGGGAAATATGGGGGTTTTGGTTAGGTTTTGTTATAATATGGTTTTTGGGTTTGGGTTGGTTAGTTAAGGGTTTAAAATGGGGTTTTGCTTTTTTTCCTTTTGGGAAGCTAAAAATTAAATTTTGGTTGGGTTTTGTTATTTGGGTGGGGTTTTTTACGCTAGAATATTTTTCCTTCTTCAATTTGCTTTTGGTTTTTTTGGGTTTTGGGGTAGTTTTTGTTAATATTTTAATTTTTATGTACTCATGCCAAACTAATCTAACCCAAAAACCCTTTTTACACTTACTTTTTTTTAATTATATACATTTCCATTTTACTTTACTTTTTTCTTTTATTTTTTGCAGTATCATTAAATTTTCAAACTTTTTAAATTTTTATTATCATTAAATTTTTATTATTATTTATTATTAAATTTTTTATTATTATTTTTATTTATTTTTAAATTTTTATTATTAAATTATTTTTAATTTTTGTATTATTTTTT
>NW_023664387.1:0-2500 GCF_015228065.2 Penaeus monodon
ACACACCCCACACAAACACACACAAAACACACACACAAACACACACACACACACACCCCACACACACACGATATATCTATCCTGAAATTTATATAAGATACTTTCTTTATCCGTCTGTCAACTCCAGTAGGCTTAAACCCGACGGAATTGGATATAAAAAGTGCATTTGCTTTTCCTATTTAAAAATTTAAACACCAGCTTTATTTTCCCCCTGAAAGTGGCCGGGTTAAAAAAAAAAAAAAAAAAAAAAAAAAAAAAAAAAAATTGTACAGAATATAAAAGAAATTAAACATTGTATTGTGATATGAAAAGGGTAGAATTATCGATTTCCTCTTTTTTTAAATGGTAATACAATATTTATGGAATTATTGGACTGGAATTATTTGGGCAATACAATTATATTTCAATTTGCTCTCTGCGAGATATGTATGTTAGAAAATAGAGTCCGTACGGAAACTCACGCTCAAACACTCACACCCCACACACACCACACCGCACACGCACACCACACACACACACACACACACACATACACACACAAGCACACACACACCACACACACACCCCACACACACACACACACACACACACGCGCGCGCGCGCGCGCGCGCTCACAAAAATCAACACACACACACACACACACACACACACACACACACACACACACACACACACCAACACCACACTCACACAAAAACAGAGCCACACAAACAAACACAATCAACAATCACACACACACAATCACACCCCACACACACACACACACGCGCGCGCGCGCGCCGCGCGCTCACAGAATCAGACCACACCACACACACACCCCCAAACACAACACACACACACACACACACACACACAGTCACACACAAACAAACCAAACACAATCACACAATCACAATCACACACACACGGCTGTTACAGATTCATTGCATACTGTCTAGACCGAGAGTTCCCTACCCGGGGGGTTTATGGCCCCCAGGGGAAGCACGTGGTACTTTCTGGGGGGGGGCTGGATCAATATGAAAATTATGACGTCGAACTAAAGTGAATTTCATTTCACTTTTATCTCACATATAATGATCTTTATGTAAATAAATTAGATTTTTCCCTCCCATATAGTGCTTTTATCCTATTGTTCACATATTGTTCGAGGGCCACAGAAAAAAAGAGGTTGGGAAAAAAAATTTTGACGAAAACACAGGACATTTCTTTACTCTTTTTTTATCCTCTAAAATTAATTTGTATTTCTATCGTAAAAGGCAAATGGACAACGTACCTTTTTCATGTATGGTGTGAATGCATGCATGGATTTGTGCGAATGTATGTATATGTTTGCGAAAAAAGAATTTTATATAATGGGAGTCCAGTGCCGTCCCGTGCCACTCGCGATGATTACTGTGGCATCTTCGTGCACCCCCCCCCCCCCGAGCCAACTTGACTTGCTCGTCACTAAGTTTACGTTCGTTCTGTGACTAAAACTGAATATACTGTATCTGTTATTATCATAACGTCAAAAAAATAAATGTTCTGATTGCTTTTTTGTGCACTTGTTTGTAAATTTACATCTTGAAAAAAAGGAATTAAAGTTTATTGGTCCTGTAATGGAATAAAAGTTTGAGAAAAACTTGCTGAAAGGGATGGTGATAGGGAAAAAGAGGAAAAGGGAAACCAAAAACAAAACTGAGCGACAATATCAAAAATATTTTTCGGCTGTCGATGGTAAAGTGGAAAGAAAAGCGTAAGATCGAGTTTAGTGGCAAAGGATGGTGGAGAGGTCCACGGCTGCTCAAGCATGACCCATACCGTTATTGATTGATTGATTGTAATTCAACGCAATGAGTAAACGTTACGGGAAGTTTTGTATATCCAATTTATATTCTAGTGTCTACCTTCTGTATACAATTTGTATTTATGTTTTTTTTTTTTCTAAGCCCAATTTACATTTGATCTTCTAAATCGCTTACAACTTTTTCTATATTCAAAAGCCAATTTACTTTCCCCTTCTGCAATCTATAATTCAATTTATATTTTTTCTCTATATCACATAGCCAATTTATATTCTATTTTCTACATTCTATATCCAATTTACATTCGATCCTAAGTTAAATTTCGTACGATGAACAACTTTTCTGCTGTTGTGCACACTACCATGGATTATCGAGATTGAATGGCGTCCCGTCTTTTATCGAGTCGGCGTAAACACTACTTCATGGAGCAATACACATGAATATTCCTGAGCAACCCGATTCACACGATCGCCTCGCCTATCCCTCCTCCCTCCCTCTCCTACTCTTTTCTCCCTCACCGCCCTCCCTCCTCCTTCTCTCCCTCTCCCCTTCCTTCTTCCCCTCTCGCCCTCCCTCCTCCTACCCTCTCTCTCCCCTTTCTCTGTCTCACTCTCGCCCTCCCTCCACCTTCTCTCCCCCTCCCTATCGCATGCCCTTCCTCCTTCCCTCCCTTCCCCTCTCTCCCTCCCCTTTCCCTCCCTCCCTTCCTCTTCCCC
>NW_023664387.1:7500-13882 GCF_015228065.2 Penaeus monodon
ATTTGGGGAAGGAGACAGGGGGGAAAAAGGGAAAGGAGGGGGGGAGGAGGGGGGGGGCAATAAAAAAGCTTGGGAGTAAAGGGAAAACGGGAAAGGAAAAAAGGAACGAGAGAAAAAAGAAGGGGGAGAGGAGGAAAGAAGAGAGGAAGAGAAGTGAGAGAGGAGGACGAGAGAAAGAGAAGGTGAGAGAGGAAGGAACGAGAGAAAGGAAGGTGAGAGAGGAAGGAAACGAGAGAAAGAAGAAGGTGAGAGAGGAAGAAAGAAGAGAGAAAAGAAGTGAGAAGAGAAGAGAAGAAAGAGAGGAAAGAAGAAAGAGAGAGGAAGAAAGGGGACAAAGGGAGAAAAGAAAAGAAGAAATAAGAAAGATAAGAACAAGAAAAACCCGCCAAAAGAGGAAAATAAAAGGGGAAGAGGGAAAAAATCTTAAACAGCCTCCTTGGGACGCGAGGGGGAGGGGGGGGGGGGGGGGGGGGGGGGGGGGGGGGGGGGGGGGGGGGGGGGGGGGGGGGGGGGGGGGGTTGTGTTTTTGTGGGGGGGGGGGGGTTTGGGGGGTTTTAAAGGGCCTCGGGGGGGGAGGGGGGGGGGGGGGGGCGGGGGGGGGGGGGGGGGGGAAAAAAGGGGGGGGGGGGGGGGGGGGGGGGGGGGGGGGGGGTGGGGTGGGCGTGGGCCCGGGTTGTTTTTTTTTTTGTTTGTTTGGGGTCTGTCTTTTTCCCCCGGGGCTGCGGCGGGCTTTGTTTTTTGTTTTTTTTTTTTTTTTTTTTTTCTTTTTTTTTTTAGGGTTGGGGGGTGGGGTGCGGGGTGGGGGGGGGGGGGGGGGTTTTTGTTTTTTTTTGGGGGCGGGAAAAGGTGGGGTTTTTTTATTAAAAGGGGGTTTTTTTTAGTGTTTCCCTTTCCTCTTTTTTTGGCTTTCTTTTTCTTTTGGTCTGGGGCTTTTTTATGGGGGGGGGAGGGGGGGGGGGGGGGTTTTTTGGGCAAAGGGCCGGAAACATTTTTATAAACAAAGGGCAAAACCCAATTTTAGTTTTAAACCCCAAATACAAAAAAATTAGTTTAAAACCCCTTTCAATTTTCATTTTGGTCAGGGCAAAGGGGGGGGGGGGAGGGGGGGGAAGCCCCAAAAGCCCACCCAAAAACCGTAAAAAGTAAAAAAAAGGGGAAAGACCGGTTCCTTAACCCCGCAAAAAACCAAAAAGATTAAAACCCCGCCAAACCCCCCTTTGGGACAAAACAAGGGGCCACACCACAAAAAAAACACCACCACCCACGCAGAAAGGGCAAAAACCCAAACACCACCACCCCCCCCCCCCACAAACCCCCGGACACACCCACCAGATAAAACCCGCAGCACCACACAACCAAAAACCACAAAACACACAACCAACCACAAAAACACACACACAACCACCCCGCACACCCCACCACGCCGCACACCCCCAAAACAAACCACACCACCAAAACCAACAACACCCAAACACACACCCAAGCCACCACACACACACACCACACACCACAAACACCCCACAACCCCACAACACATCCCCACACACACACAACACACAAAAAACACACACACACCACACACCACACACAACAACAACACACAACCCCAAACACAAAAACCAAAACACCCAACAAAACACACACCACAAACACCCCCCACACCCCACACACAAAAAACCCACAAAAAACCCACAACACAACACACACACCACACCCAAACCCCACACACAAACCCAAACACACACACATAAACACACAACCAAAAACACAAACACAACAAAAAAAAAACAACCACACACCCACACACACACACGCCACCACCAACACACCACACACCACACACACACACAAACACACAACAACACACACACACACACACACACACACAAAAACAAAAACCACCCAAACACACACGAAAACCACAAAACACACACACAAAACCCCACACCACACACCCCAAAAAAATCCCTCCCCTCTGCTACTCTTTTTTCCGTCACACTTGTTTGAAAATTAGACTTTTAAATGCTTCAACACGGGGGGGGATTTTTTTGCTCGTTGACGCCCAAAAGGGCAAGGGAAATGTGAGGGAGCCGGGAAAGAAAAAAAATGGGGGGTGGAAATCGAAGGGAAAATAATGAGGAGCGAGGAAAAAAAGGGGGGGGGGGAAAAAAAAGAAAAAAAAATTAAAAACAGCAGATAAAAGGGAGGAAAAGGGAGGAGAGAAGAAGAGAGAGAGAGAGGAAAAGAGAGAGAGAGAAGAGAGGAGAGAGAGAAGGGGGAGAGAGAAGAGAGAGAGAGAGAGGAGAGAGACTGAAAAAAGATTAGTTGCTACCACACAACAACAATATCTATTTGACTATTGTGGCTTTTCGGGGGTTTTTAATTTGCAATTATTTTTTTTTATTGTTGTTAACATGTTTTCACTGTATTTATATCTAACCTTTCTAATACTGCATAAACGCAAATACCAATCAAATTTTTTATTCCCTACATAAAATATTAATATAATTATATATATATATATATAATAATTATATATAATATATAATTATAATATTTATCATTTTCTTTGGGGTTTGTATATATATATATATAATATATATATATATATAATTATATAATATATATTATTTATAACCTATCTGTTGGTTGTATATATATATTATATATTTTATTAATATATTATTATATTTATTTTATATTATTATGATATGATTTGATTTGGTGGTGATGATAATAAAATAAAATAAAAAATAATATAATTAATAATAAAATAAAAATAAAAATAATAATAAAAATAATGAAATAATAAAATAATAATAAAAATAAAAATAACAATTAAACACAATAAAATACCAAAAAATTATCTAATAAAACGTGTTTTATCGTTCCAGCAAAAAACAAGGAAAGGCTGCCTTCCAATCATCTACTTTTATTTTTATCGCCCAAAATTTTTCCTTGCTAACGAAGCACTATTCTTAATTTTAATTCCTAAGGCCTTATGTTAACGAGGTCATAAAATTCTCACAAAAGAAAAAAGAGAAAAAAAAGAAAAAAAAGAAAAAAGGTTTGGAAGAAGAAAAAAAAAAAAAAAAACTGATTTTTTTTTTCCTTTTTTTTTTTTCTTCTGTTCTGGCATCATCATTATTACCAATTTTTTTTTCTAATCCCCCCCTCCTTTTCCTTTGCTCCCTTTGAAAAACTACACTCGCTATTTCTCCCCGGGGAAAGGAAAAAAACCATTTGATTTTCACACAATCCAAAACTTTTTTTTTGGTTTGTGAAAGGCGTAAAATTCGATTTTAGAATCTCTTCCGCCATTGTATTCAAAAGATCCCTGAAACGTGAAAAGCAGATATAATAAAAACTCTTTTACTTCTTTCGCCTTTTTTTCCTTTTTATTCCTTTTTATTCTCTCTCCTCTCTCTTCTTTTTTTCTTGTTTTTTGTTTTTACTTTTCTTGGGCTTTTTTTTTTTTTCTATTTCCGCTATTTTTTTTTTTTTTTCTTTTTCTTTTTTTTCTCCATTTTTTTTTCTGTTTTCTTAATCGTTCTTTCCCCTTTTTTATCCTTATTTCTTACTTTTTTTTTATTTTTCTTCTTCTTTTTTTCACTTTCGCTTTCTTTCATATCTCCTCTTTCCCCTTTTTCCTCCTTTTTAGTCTACTTTCTTATTTTCCTCGCTCCTTCTACCATTTATTTTTTTTTTTTCCCCATGTCTCTTCTTTTCTCCTCCACAATCTTATATTTCTCTCTTTTTGCTTTATATTTTCTTTCTCTTTCCCCCTTTTCCCCCTTCTTTATTTATTACGTCTCTTCTTTTCCCTTATTAAAGCCCCTTTTAGTTCGCATTCTCCCCTTTTTTTATTTTTTCTTCTTTCCATTCTTACTTCACTTATCCCTTCACTTCTCACTTTTTTCTCTTCTCTTTTTCTTTACCGTCTCTCCCCTCTCTCTTTTCCCCTTCTCTCCCTTTTCTTCACCATCCCCTCTTTCCCCTCTTTTTTTCCCTCCTCTTTTCCCCCTTCCCTTTAGCTCAATTTGACTCTTTGATGCTGTATAAAAATTATCACATGTTTCCCCTTTTTTAAATTCAATTTTCCTTTTTTTTTTTCTCTCTCCGCTTATCCTCCGCTTTCTTTCTCCCTTCCCCTTTTCCCCTTTCGTAAAATTTGTTCTTCCCCTTCCTCCCATTACTCCTCCCCTTTATATTCTCTTTTTTTTTTTTTTTGTTTTTTGTTGATGTTGTTGTTTTGACGATAAAAAAGTTACATAATTTTTTCTCTGTAGGGGAAAAAATTTAAATTTTTATATCCATATTCTATCTGTATCTATCTACTATCATCTGTAGTGGTGTGTGTGTGTTGTTTGGGGTGGCGTTTGGGTGTGTGTGTGTGTGTTGGGTGTGTGTGTGTGTGTGTGTGTGTGTGTGTGTGTGTGGGTGTGGGGGTGTGTGTGTGTGGTGTGTGGTGTGTTGTGTTGTGTGTGTTGTGTGTGTGTGTGGTGTTGTGTGTGATAATATAATTGTAGTATTATGTATATATGGGTGGATGGAGGTTTGGGTGAATGGATGGATGTGTGTATGTATGAGATATGTGTTTTTTGTTGGTGTGTGTGTGTGTGTGTGTGTGTTTTGGTGGTGTTTTGGGGTGTGGGTGTGTGTGTGGTGTTGGGTGTGGTGGTGGTATATATTTTCTATGTATGATGTAGTATATATGGGGATGGATGGATGGATGAAGGATGGATGTTGTATGTATGTAGATATGTGTGTGTGTGTGTGTGTGTGTTGTGTGTGTGTGTGTGTGTGTGTGTGTGTGTGTGTGTGTGTGGTGTGTGTGTGTGTGCGTTGTGCGTGTGGCGTGTGCGTGTGCGTGTGCGTGTGCGTGTGCTGTGTCTTTTTTTTTTTTCTTTCTTTTTTCCTTCTTTTTTCTTTTCTTTTATAAAAAAAAAAATATATATTGAAAATGACACTGACCCACATTGTAAGTAAAAAAAAAAAAATAAAATAAAACAATAAAAACAACTGATAGACAGACGAAATTAATCGAACACACAATCAAATAATTAAACTTGGTGCGGATTTTAATATCGTATTTTTTCCCGACGCGGTTTATTTCTCATGTTCATCGCCCGTTATTTTTTTTTTTTTTTTTTTTTTTTACAAACAAAGTTAACCATTAACCCCAACCGCTGGTACAGATGAGGAAAAATAACACTATAACAGACTTTGGAGCAGAGGATTTAAAAAAAATAATATAGCTCTGGTGGACAGAATATGGAGACTTCTGTGATGTTGCTGGAGGCTCACCATAGTGATGTGTGTGTGTGCGTGTGTGTGTGTGTGTGTGTGTGTGTGTGTGTGTGTGTGTGTGTGTGCATTGTGTGTGTATTATGTGTGTATTATTTGTGTATTTTTTGTAGATGTATGTGTTGTATGTATGTGTGTATGCATGTGTGTGTGTATGTATGTATGTATGTATGTATGTATGTATGTATGTATGTATGTATGTATGTATGTATGTGTGTGTGTAAGTATGCAAGTGTGTGTATACATTTACACAAATGGAAGTTGTGTCAAAAGAAAAGAAAAAGTCTAAAACAGGCATCTTATTCTTTGTATGCCAGATGACTATTTTTCCAAGCCTATGCTTAGCCGTCAACTTTCGGAAGAATAATTTAAAAATCTTCAAAACTTTAAAATTTGTTTCCCTTCATCAACTTCATATCAGTTACATGTTTTTTTTTTCTTTCTTTTTTTTTCTTTTTTTTCTTTTTCCATCTCTCTCTCTCTCTCTCTCCCTTTCTCTTTCTTTCTTTCTTTTCTCCTTTTTTCTTTCTTTCTCCCTCTTTCTTTTTCTTTCTTTCTCCCTTTTTCTTTCTCTCCTCTTTTTCTTTATTATTCTCTCTCTTTTCTCCCTTTCTCTCTCTCTTTTCCAAAATTACACCATCAAAATTTATATATCATTAGCTCCTTGAGACTGGCATCGCGTAGTCACTTCTGCATCTTCCTCGTCAACGCCGAACAACAGCTCGATTGTCTTCAAGGAGCATTGCCAATT
Organism: Penaeus monodon; assembly: GCF_015228065.2. Lineage (NCBI taxonomy): Eukaryota > Metazoa > Arthropoda > Malacostraca > Decapoda > Penaeidae > Penaeus > Penaeus monodon. Next base: position 13,559 of record NW_023664387.1, read on the forward strand.
TGATCATCGTTCAATTTGCCGAGTGTTCTTGCTCTTCCTATTCTTCAGCTTCAATCTGTGTATCAATGCGAGTTCATTTTTCTTTTCTTTTTCACCATTGTAGCATTTGGGTCAGCTTAAAAGGGTCGGGGTGTTCTCTCAACTGTAGGAGAATACAAAACAGAGTATTTAACTGCCCACAATCAACCTTTGCGTAAGTTCCTGGGGCTCCGGAAACTCCTTTTTTGTGTGTGTCTGACCTATCACTGCAGTTGCTGTTAGTGAAGTTTTGTTTTGTTTTTTGTATTTTTCTATTCTTTTTGGATTTCATTTTTTTCATCAAAT
>NW_023664388.1:0-13879 GCF_015228065.2 Penaeus monodon
AAAAGGGTTTGCCTCGCCTCATAGGCACGCAGTGCATGTGGGCGAGGCTATACCCGGATTCAAGTAACGCATTCATCATGTCTCTCATGTGCGAGGCATCATGGTACGTTCGGTTGTTACATGTTTGCACATTAGTGGGTAAATTGATACATTTTCGCATACTTTCTGTGTTCATATAATACTGCCTATTATTCTTTACCATATACTTAATCCGGGCATCAGACTCTAGTACAGAAAGTGACACCATTGCATTACCCAACGTAAAACACAAAGGGCTGTGGTCCGACCCAATAACACAATGATTAACATGAACATTTGTTATGTTGCCCATGAGCGTGATGGGACACACGACGTGGTCCAGCCATCTCGTGCGACCAGTCGCATTGCTCACCCTCGTGGATTCCTCTCCAACACCTCCACATCGCTCGTCACATAGCCGTACTCGTGACGAAAACCAACCAGTTCGTTACCAAACCTGGACTCCGGGTGGGCATTAAAGTCACCTGTCACAACAACAGAATTATCATAGCAAACCTTAATCAAACAATGCACTAATGTACTCCCCAACATTTCCCCCAACTCTAATTATATAGATAAAATAATTTTTTTTTCTGTACAACCAATCCGCTCCTCTTAAAAGCTTTCCCTCAAGCAACTGCATAGATAAATCAAACGGGAGACGTTCCATAATAAATAAAAAACATCAATGATTTGCCCTAAAACTTAATTTCTGCACAGTGCTCTTGTTAACAGATTATATCGCAATGACACAAACACAATGCACGTTTGCTTTCACCGATCTGAAGTTATAGTTTGTGATGCGCATCTATCAAACCTAAACTAAAGTATGCGGAAAGGAATGTTTTATTCCTAATTTTCTCGTCTGTAAAGGTTAACAACCTTGTCCTTTGGCATGCCCTTTATAACGACCTTGAAAGAGCGATACTTGGAAAATCGCTGCTCCAGAGCTTGCACGCGATGTCCATCTCCGCACCAACCATCTTCTACAGGTGTCCGTAGGAGATGCTTGGACCAGCCGGCTCACGAAGCGGCGCGTCTCAGGACCTGGTGGGCACGGCGTCGTCGTTGCCTTGGTAACAGCGTTGTGGGTGCACTGACGTTTTAAAGGAAGTTTATAGGCCTCGACTTCTGAATTTCATCTTGGAAATGTCTAAGTCCTCAGTATAACCTCCTATCTGTTCCACTATCAATGCTTATTCATACAATTGTGGTGTACGAAAAAAAACAAAATTTCTGGACGACTCATTGCGGAATGTAAACACACACACACACACACACACACACACATACACACACATAATATAATACACACACACACAACACACATAATACAACATACTCCCATGCTTCGATGACAGGGAAGTCATGGTACTGTTCGTTTGGAATGGGGTTGGCTTGGTCTACTGAGTAAATTTTCTCGAAAAATTCGCGAGCTCTTTCGACAATACGGACTTTGTTGTTATATAGCCGTCTTCTTCTCGTATTGATGTTAACTGTGTTCTGTCATTGTTTAGTTTCCTTTTGCTATGTGAATCCTCGTCTTGTCCAATTATTTCTTCAAATATTTTGTGCGATGTTTCCTCAGGTTTTCCCTTTGCTTTTTCAATTCTTTAACTACAGTTCTTTAGTTGTGGTTTCAGTGGAACAACTTTCTCCTCTCTCTTCTTGTGTCAATCTTATTTCTGCTTCTTACCATCCTGTGATCACTGCCGACATCTGCTTTATTCAACGTCCGAGCGTTTTCACAATGCTTATTGATCTGAGAGGATGTAATCGATTTCATTAAATGTTTCAAATTTTAGATTTCTCCATGTCCATCTCTTGTTGCGTTTTTCTTGAGGTAAGTGTTCATGATCTTAAAGTTGTGTGAAGTCGTTGCGGTCTCCATACCCAAATGGGCCGAGGCATTTTCATTTCCTCTTCGATTTTGGCGATGAAATCGCCCATTATGACGTATAATCAGTTTGTCTATGTTGGTTCAGTGTGAAGGTCGTTGTAAAATCCGTCAAGGTCTACTTGACTAGAGAGGGAGGTTGGTGCGTATACCTGTATGATTTTCCTTTCTATCACTTTGAGATCATGAAGGTTACCTCGATCTGAGTTGGCGTTGAATTTCTCGATTTATTAAAATTTCTTTTTTACCGGGAAAAATCCACACCTTTTTTTTTTTTGTTATTTTCCTTTCCTAAAAGGGGACCTTTTTGTGTTAATTATGTGTTCCTCGCTGATTATTTTAATGCCCCAATTTGTTTTTAATTTGGGTTCTGGATTCAACAGGGTTTATGTTTTTTGGCGAAGATTGCATGTTGAAATGAAGAGTTGTATTTTGTTTCAGTTTTGTCTTTTTTTTTTGGATAGTCGCTTTTGACGGTACCACCCTCCCCGTAAGTGGTACTTTGGGGTTTTTCGAACGCACTGGACATTTTGGGAAAAGTATTTTTTCATTTTCCCTTACCCAAGGGGATGAATGAGCCCATAAAGTAGTAATGTGAATTTTACATTTTTATAATAAGTACGGGAATCAGCCAGCTTATAACAGACAGCAGGCTTCTTCAAATAGGGGTCACGACCCAGTTTTGGATCCGGGTCAGGTTTAGTGGGTCGCCACTTACTATATACTGCCAATATAGTAGTTTGCATATAATATTATATTATAAAATTTAATATATATTATAATATATATATATTAAGTACACACAAATTTATGCAATATATATTTGAAGATGATGTGTTATATATATATAATATATATATATATTATATAATATAAATATAATATAATAATATATAAAATGCCCAACAATTTGTATGTATATTTTTTAATTATATAATATAATAAAATATAATATAAAATATGGAGTAATGTTTAAAATTAAAATATAATAATTTTAATATAATAACTTTACAAAAAGTAGGGCATATAAAATAAAAATATATATATAAATATAATATAATATAATATAATTAAAATATATATCACATAAACATTCAAAATATAGTGCTAAATGTGTGGTGTACTTAATATATAAAATTATATATATTATATTTATATTTATATAATATATATATATATGCAAAAACTTTAATTGGCCAGTATAGTAGTAAATGGCGACCCACTAAACCATGAGCCTGCGACCCAATACTGGGTCGGACCCGTATTTTGAAGAAGCCTGGTGATTGTATATAAGGGTGTTTCGATGATTTTTATAATAATGTAAATTCACATTTACTAGTTAGGTCTCATTATCCCCTGTTGGATAAGGGAAATGAAAATATAATTCCAAAAATGTCGGGGTGTCTTTTAAAAGGCCCAACCTCCCATTACGGGTAGGGGGGGTACGCTTTAAAAATGCGACTACCCCAAAAACAAAAGACAAAAAACAGAACAAAGATACAACTCTATACATTGAACAGCAATCTTCGCACAAAACAGGTGAACCACATTTTGAATCCAGAGACCGAACTTAAAAACAATTGGGACATTAACATAATCAGCGAAGGAATCACATAATTGAACAGCAAACAGGTCCTATCTAGGAAAGGAAAATAACAAAAAAACAAGGTGTGGATTTCCTGGTAAACAAGAAGTTCATTAATAACATCGAGAAATTCAACGCCAACTCAGATCGAGGTAACCTTCATGATCTCAAAGTGATAGAAAAGGAAAATCATACAGGTATACGCACCAACCTCCCTCTCTAGTCAAGTAGACCTTGACGGATTTTACAACGACCTTCACACTGAAACCAACATAGACAAAACTGATTATAACGTCATAATGGGCGATTTCATCGCCAAAATCGGAAGAGGAAATGAAAATGCCTCGGCCCATTTGGGTATGGAGACCGCAACGACTTCACACAACTTTAAGATCATGAACACTTACCTCAAGAAAAACGCAACAAGAGATGGACATGGAGAAATCTAAAATTTGAAACATTTAATGAAATCGATTACATCCTCTCAGATCAATATAGCATTGTGAAAACGCTCGGACGTTGAATAAAGCAGATGTCGGCAGTGATCACAGGATGGTAAGAAGCAGAAATAAGATTGACACAAGAAGAGAGAGGAGAAAGTTGTTCCACTGAAACCACAAACTAAAGAACTGTAGTTAAAGAATTGAAAAAGCAAAGGGAAAACCTGAGGAAACATCGCACAAAAATATTTGAAGAAATAATTGGACAAAGACGAGGATTCACATAGCAAAAGGAAACTAAACAATGACAGAACACAGTTAACATCAATACGAGAAGAAGACGGCTATATAACAACAAAGTCCGTATTGTCGAAAGAGCTCGCGAATTTTACGAGAAAATTTACTCAGTAGACCAAGCCAACCCCATTCCAAACGAACAGTACCATGACTTCCCTGTCATCGAAGCATGGGAGTATGTTGTATTATGTGTGTGTGTGTGTGTGTATTATATTATGTGTGTGTATGTGTGTGTGTGTGTGTGTGTGTGTGTGTGTTTACATTCCGCAATGAGTCGTCCAGAAATTTTGTTTTTTTCGTACACCAACAAGTGTATGAATAAGCATTGATAGTGGAACAGATAGGAGGTTATACTGAGGACTTAGAACATTTCCAAGATGAAATTCAGAAGTCGAGGGCCTATAAAACTTCCTTTAAAACGTCAGTGCACCCACAACGCTGTTACCAAGGCAACGACGACGCCGTGCCCACCAGGTACTGAGACGCGCCGCTTCGTGAGCCGGCTGGTCCAAGCATCTCCTACGGACACCTGTAGAAGATGGTTGGTGCGGAGATGGACATCGCGTGCAAGCTCTGGAGCAGCGATTTTCCAAGTATCGCTCTTTCAAGGTCGTTATAAAAGGGCATGCCAAAGGACAAGGTTGTTAACCTTTACAGACGAGAAAATTAGGAATAAAACATTCCTTTCCGCATACTTAGTTAGGTTTGATAGATGCGCATCACAAACTATAACTTCAGATCGGTTGAAAGCAAACGTGCATTGTGTTTGTGTCATTGCGATATAATCTGTTAACAAGAGCACTGTGCAGAAATTAAGTTTTAGGGGCAAATCATTGATGTTTTTATTTATTATGGAACGTCTCCCGTTGATTTATCTATGCAGTTGCTTGAGGGAAAGCTTACAGAGGAGCGGATTGGTTGTACAGAAAAAAAAAATATTTTATCTTATTAATTAGAGTTGGGGGAAATGTTGGGGAGTACATTAGTGCATTGTTTGATTAAGGTTTGCTATGATAATTCTGTTGTTGTGACAGGTGACTTTAATGCCCACCCGGAGTCCAGGTTTGGTAACGAACTGGTTGGTTTTTCGTCACGAGTACGGCTATGTGACGAGCGATGTGGAGGTGTTGGAGGAGGAATCCACGAGGGTGAGCAATGCGACTGGTCGCACGAGATGGCTGGACCACGTCGTGTGTCCATCACGCTCATGGGCAACATAACAAATGTTCATGTTAATCATTGTGTTATTGGGTCGGACCACAGCCCTTTGTGTTTTACGTGGGTAATGCAATGGTGTCACTTTCTGTACTAGAGTCTGATGCCCGGATTAAGTATATGGTAAAGAATATAGGCAGTATTATATGAACACAGAAAGTATGCGAAAATGTATCAATTTACCCACTAATGTGCAAACATGTAACAACCGAACGTACCATGATGCCTCGCACATGAGAGACATGATGAATGCGTTACTTGAATCCGGGTATAGCTCTCGCCTATCATGCAGCTGCGTGCCATATAGGCGAGGCAAACCGCGTAATGGTCCTTTGTACTGGTATACGACACGGTCTAAACTATTTTAATCACACTGAAATTGTGCAAAAGGCAAAGGGGAAAAGATTGCAAATACGTAAAAGGAGTTGCAAAATTATGTGGAAGGAGATAACAAAAAGAAAAATATAAAAATTAAATTGACCGACAATATCGATGAAATTTGCGAGCAGGGCACTAAGGGAAGATACTTATCGAAGCGTCACTTGAGTGCATAGTGGTCCCTCTGTCGGTCAGTATAGGAGGTGGGCAGAGCCATGAAGGACATGAACGCAATGGGGTATCCCGGGCCATGATGTGGTCACGCCCCTCATCTGCGCCAGGCACATCTTGTTTTACACTCGATGTTTTAAATACATTGTTCATCTCCTGCTTTAGACACTCGTTCCTTCCGCAAGACCTAATGAAATAGTCTTGTTCCCCTAATCAAAGAAAGATCGGTGATATCAGTAGCTTTGGAACTATCGTCCCTTCGCGCTTGACTCTTTGATTTCTAAAATTTCCAGAGGCCATATCCTGGATAGAATCAAACCGGAAGGTACTCTTCTGCCCTATCTATTTGCATGCAAAGCGAACCATGGGAATTGAAATGGCCATACTAAAGCACATCACACCTGAGTATGGCAAACGGAACACGCCTGTGTGCACATATTTTTAGACCCAGAAAGGTACTTGATAAGTTTTGTTATGGGCTACCTCTTTGATTTTGCTAAGCGAGGGACCCCGGTGTATGTACTAAGATCCTTCAGATTTGGTATAAAAGTGAGTGCTAGATGGGGAGAAAATGTCTCCAGGGGAGGGTCACTGTTGTCACCATAAACTCAATTTGGTGTACATGGACGGATTCTGAACTCTAATAAAGTTGGGTTTGCATACTTGATGAAAAAATTGTAGATCAAATCATCTATGCATACAACACAAAACACACATACTTGTGTCCCCCTTCAACAACGGGTTTTAAGGGAAGTTCTATGTTTATGTCTAAAATGAAACTCAACATAAATTTAGCTAAAACCCAATGTAGACTTTTTGCAATAGGAGTAGAGATAGGCATATTCAGTTACAATTACCATCAATAACCTCATTACCTCTTACAATGACAACTTAAAACAGGTCGAGAGCCTATGCAGGGGTTTTGTTCATAGAGCAAACATGCTAAAAAGAAAATTTGACAAATTGCGCAAAAGTTAAGTGTCCCCCTGTTTCCTAGCTTTTGTATATCTTTTTACGGTTTGCCTCTGATTTTGAAGACAAAATATGTCTGATTTAGATAAACTCAAAGTCTGCCACAGTGATAGCTTTAGTAAATTGTTCAAAAGGGAAAGGGTCTCTTGCATTGCCTTTTTTGTGTGCAACAAATAATCCCCACCTTTGCAAAGATTATTCGCAAGCAATTGCAAGCTTACTACTACGACTGAAACAAGCAGACTATAATATTGTAAAGAAATTTGTAGGTGTACATAGCTTTTATAACTCCCATATTTTTAATGTATGGAAACCACTGGCATATTCTTCCAAACCCTTTTTACATCTTTCTGTCTATTTATGCCGTGCGTTTATACCACGTTTGTAAACGGTATTTCACACTATGTTTTTGTATATCATATCTTTAAACCATGTATAAAATGCATGTAAAGTATTATTTTATACGAAATAATGTTTATTAGCTTTATATATATATATATATATATATATATATATATATATATATATATATATATATATATATATGTATATATATATTTTTTTTTACACACACACACCACACACACACACACACACACACACACACACACACACACACACACACACACACATGTATGCCATGACGGCATTGACCAAGAATGTCGCAACCATAAAGGGAAGGAAGCTGGAAAGGGCCAAAACAGCCCCATCCTCTCTCTCACCCCATGTCGAGACGCCCCTCCCCACTCCAACCCAGGCCATGACCTCACAGGCAGAGCCTAGCCAGGCTGATTCAGTGCCAGAAACTGAATCAGAACAAGCTGACCCTGCCCAGGCAAGGCCAGCCAACAACAATGCACAGAAACAGCCTGGCCAGAGAAAAGCCCAAACACTTAAAGTCAGAGCTACCAAAGGCTCTCCACCCCCAGTGGACCCAGGGATAGCCTGACAGCCGAAGGAGACCCCTCAAGCAGTGAGGACCTCACAATGGAGTTGTCAGACTCCGAAGACAGTCAATCCGAATACGACGATGTCTCTGATGTAACTATCAACTAGTAACATCATGGCACGCAATCTAAGTATTCTGCAGTGGAACATCTATGGCTTCTCCACAAGGAGTGCCATCCTCCACGCAATAGTGCGATCAAGGAGCATTGACATCGTCATGCTCCAGGAGATATTAACAGTGGAACCTGTTCGCTTCTCCGGGTATCATGTCTTCATGCTGCCACGTGCTGATGGCAAAAGAGGCCTGATCACCCTTGTCAAAGCAACAATTCCCTGCTCCGCAATAGCCGATGCACCGCACTGTGGTGAAGATGTTGAATCTCTTGCCGTCGAGATTCACCTGGCCGGGGGGCCCCTGAAATTGTACAATGTGTACAGCCGGCCACACTGTAGTACCTTAGACATCAGCCAGGTCTGTGCTTCTGCAGCACACGACCGAGTGATCATAGGGGGAGACTTCAATGCACACCACCCCATCCTGGCTCCCTGCAGGGCATGGATGCGGCTGGCTATCAATAGCCAACGTGCTTGAGACATTCCCCGAGATTGCTCTCCTCAATAGCCAGGAGCCAACGCATGTCAGACCTCACCCTGACCACTGCGACTCTGGTGGAAAGGATTGGCTGGCGTGTCGATGAGACCATCACTAGTGACCATTACGGCACTATAACTACCCTCATGGATAGTGGCCCAGCCGAAATGCCACGACCGAATCCAAGATGGAAAACAGACAAGGCCAACTGGCAGGCGTTTCAGAACGCCTTGGCCCGCTGTCTGAGAAACAAATGAACCCACACAAAGTGAAAACGTGGAAGTGCTACAAGCCAGACTTGTAAATGCCATTGATGAGGCAGCCTCACTGACCATACCCAAAACTCGGCCTGGGTCCAGGAGTCACAAAGACGCCTGGTACTTTAATGACGAGATTAGGGAGGTCAACCACAGGGTAAATATGTGCCGAAAACATTTCCGAAGGCAAAGAACCCCCGACAACCTAGCCCTCCTAAGGGAGGCTGTCAGGGATGCCAAGGAAACTGCCAGCAGAGTCAGGCAGGGAAAGTTGCTGGAATGGTGTGAGTCCTTCGATCACCCATACCACCCTCTCAGAGCTATGGCAACGGGTCAAGCGAGCTACCAGCCGCTCAGCCCCGAGATGCACGCACCATGACCCCCAGTCAGAGGCCAACAGACTGGTGCACGAGTTCTCTGCGAGAACGAGTAGCAACAGCCTGCCAGCCGAACTGAGGGCAAGACAAGAACGCCTACAACCAGACAGACTTGCTCACATCAGAGAAAGGGCAGCCGAACCCGATAACTCAGACGTTATCTTTTCTCTGAGGGAACTAAGAAATGCATATAAAGCCAGTTGTAACACAGCCCTGGGCTCTGACGGATCTCGTTCCCCATCATTTCCCACCTGGGACTAGTAGGTGAGCTTGCATTCCTGCAACTCATCAACAAGTCCTGGGAAACTTCCACTCTACCCCAGAGTTGGAAGAGGGCTACCATAGTTCCCATCCCTAAACCAAAGGAGCCGGGGAAGTACCGCCCCATCTCTCTCCTCAGTTGTCTGGAAAATGGGACCCCCACATGAACATCTCCACGGGTTCACCAGGGGCATGAGCACAGCACACAGCATAGCCACGCTCTTGAGCACAATAAGCACGGGCACATCTGTGGCAGTATTCCTTGACCTGGAGAAGGCTTTTCAATTGGCAAGTCCTCTTGTCATTCAGGAGAGCCTGATCCAAAAGCTCTTGGCTTGGATAGGTGACTACTTTACGAATAGAACAGCCAGAGTCAAATTCCAAGGTCACCTATCACAGCACATGCCACTAGAGAATGGAACGCCACAGGGTGGGGTTCTCAGTCCAGCCCTTTTTAACACATTAATGTCCTGTATCCTCAACATAAACCTCCCAGTGGGGTGCAAGATTATCTCCTATGCAGACGATCTTGCTATCATCTCCACTGGACCATACTGCCTAAACAAAGCCCAGCATTGTCTGGACCTGCAGCCAAATCACAGAGACAGAGAGTTCAAGGCACAAGTCTGAAAATCTAGGGAATGGACTTGGAGTGGGTTCAGGACCACTTCTACCTTGGGGTAAGGATAGACCGGACCCTCTCCTCCCAGAAGGAGGTCCAGTACCTGGTTGACCGAACAAAATCAAGACTGTCTGTAATGAGAGCAATGAGTGGAAGATGCATAGGGGCCTAACACAGAGTACTAAGATCATTCTATGTACATGCTGTCAGGCCCATTGTAGACTATGCCTCCCTCGCTCTGATTGGCATTAAGAGAAAATATAAAGACCAACTGGAGAGTCCAAAACAAAGCCGTCAGGGTCATTCTGGGTGCCTGTAAAAGGCTATCATCCTTAGTACAATGGTGAACAGAGGGTAGTTATACTTGTTAACGGCTTGACTCTTTATTTCTGAGAGTTGACACCACGCAGTATAAGAACACGACATGTTTAGTTATACGGGTAATCGGGCCGCGCAGAGGTCACGGTCAGCCCACCCGGAGGGAGGCGAGGGCTGACCTTAGCGCGGTGGTAGCTTAGCACGAACTCTCTGAGGCCTAGGTCATTCTCGGTATAAGTAGTGACCGTTCCAGCTGGAGGAGCGGTAGCAGCAGCTGCAGGAAGCATGGGGGGGGAGCGAGGTGAGGTCACTGGCTCCGTCTACTACACTGATTGCTCCACGTGGAAAACAGCCACGTGGTCCACTGGTACCCGAAATAGAATTATGCACATCCTGTAGAATTATCCACATCCTATAGTGCCCCAAGGTGGGCGAAGGTCCTCAACCTCCTAGTGGAGGCAAATCTTCTCCCCTTGGCCTCATGAATTGATCTATTGGCAGCACAATTCTTATCAAAGGTCATCCAGGCCCCCAGGAACACAAGCCTAAGACATAAAATAGTCAGACGCCTAGAACAAGATAACGAGCTGTTTGCAAACAACTCTTGGCTGTCTCACACAGCCAGGGTGTTAATACGCCATCAGCTCGATCCCTTGACCCACACTGCAGGCGGCGGCTTCGCAGCAAGGGATGCCACAAAATCCATGAGGGTAACAGACAACGCCTCCTTGCTACAGGCAGAGGCAGTTGCTATCATGGGAGCACTGAGCCACGCGTTCGTGAGGGAAGGACACGTGGTCATACACACAGACTCCAAAGGAGCCATCGACTGTCTTCAGCAGCGCTCACCCACTGACAATATCTACCTTCTGACTACCATCCTCACACTGGCACAGAGGATTCTTGCACAGGGTAGAAGAATTATCATAAACTGGGTTCCCAGCCACATAGGGATCAGAGGGAATGAGCTTGCTGACAGATTAGCCGAAGTTGGCAGGGGTATGCCCCCTAATCCCATGATAATACATCAGAGCCAAAAATTACTTAGGAGGAAGTGTACGGTGACGGCCACCTCCTTCCTCCTGCAGCTTCACAGAGAGGAAACGAGATCCTCCCCCTCGGCCAGCTGGTACTCAGACACCACAGGCTATGAACCACTGGCACTCTCTGAAATAAACAACAGAGGTACCGAAGTCATTCTGCACAGAATGCGCCTAGGTTACCACTGTGCATGGCAGATCATATAAACAATAGAACGTGAAGAGAGGTGTTGCATGCATTGCGGCGGGCCGAACGCCACACTTGTACATTACTTAGAGAATTGTGTGCACACGCAATTCCTAAGACAAAGCCCGCAGAACACAGCCGTCGTGCTGGTAAACAGATTATGCGAGATGTTTACACCATGGCTACAGGAGCGCCTGCTGGCAATCCCACCGCCACGGTAAGCACCGAGTGTCAGAGAAACAAATGAGACAGCCATAAAAAGCTGACACAGGCCGGGCCATAAGTGAGAAGCCCGGCCGAAGCCAGAACTTCGCAAATCTCAAGCAAGCAAGCAAGCCTAAACAAAGCGCAGCGTTGTCTGGACCTCGTATCTGAGGAGTGTTGCAGGACAGGACTAAAGATCTCTGCAGCCAAATCCAAAGCCATGGCTCTGAGACAGAGAGTTCAAGGCACAAGTCTGAAAATCCAGGGAATGGACTTAGAGTGGGTTCAGGACTACCTCTACCTTGGGAGGTCCAGTACCTGGTTGACCGAACAAAATCAAGACTGTCTGTAATGAGAGCAATGAGTGGAAGATGCATAGGGGCCAGACACAGAGTACTAAGATCATTCTATGTACATGCTGTCAGGCCCATTGTAGACTATGCCTCCCTCGCTCTGATTGGCATTAAGAGAAAATATAAAGAACAACTGGAGACGTCCAAAACAGTCCAGACCAAACTTCAAACATCCACTCTCCATGAGGGTAGTTATAGTGCCGTAATGGTCACTAGTGACGGTCTCATCGACACGCCAGCCAATCCTCTCCACCAGAGTCGCAGTGGCCAGGGTGAGGTCTAGGACCCCTCCTCTGACATGCGTTGGCTCCTGGCTATTGAGGAGAGCGATCTCGGGGAATGTCTCAAGCACGTTGGCTATGTGATAGCCAGCCGCATCCGGTGCCCTGCAGGGAGCCAGGATGGGGTGGTGTGCATTGAAGTCTCCCCCTATGATCACTCGGTTGTGTGCTGCAGAAGCACAGACCTGGCTGATGTCTAAGGTACTACAGTGTGGCCGGCTGTACACATTGTACAATTTCAGGGGCCCCCCGGCTTCAGCTGCTAAGGATAAGTCCGATATGCGAAGCTTAGCTTCGCCCGGGCTATGCCATGAGGGGAGCCCGACCTGTGTCGACTACTGCCGACTCGCTCACGTGCGTCAGCTGGTGCTGACTCGGCTGAACCTAGTCCTTACCTGCCGTGGTGCCCAGCCACAGCAGTAACCTCCAGGCGACAGTTGCAACTTCTCGCGCCTGGGTGGGGCGCGAACCGCCGACCCCTCGGATGATACGCCGACACGTTACCACTGTACTAGCCCGGAAGGGAGATATGTCACAACTGCGAGATTACTCTGGACCTTCGCCGATGTTTACTCACTCTGCAAGGGCGGCTTAGGTCCTTTTCCCATTGGCTCGTACGCCTCGTGGGAACGAGGGTATCGGGCCTTTACATCGGCGCAGCAAATAAAGGGAGCACCAGGCAAAAATTATTCAGTTGTCCCGTGACTTTTGACTTGTGTGCTCCCTTCCGCCAGGTGACCTCGCCTGCTCCGCTGGATCCTCTCTCTCCCCCCACGCTTTTGATTGTACATATTTGCTTATGTATATGTGTAGTGTAACTTAGTGCCCTTAGCAGTAAAACCTTTTGTATGTTTCCTCTGGTGTTTTTCCGTTAACCTTAGCTGCTCTGATTCCTTCTTCACTTTTTATAAGTCGAACCCTGACACATATCAAGTGTTAAAGCATCAGTCATTCACGGGGGAGGAGGGAGACACAGACGGAGAGAGCGAGAGAAAAAGATAGACAGACAGAAGGAAAGAGGGGGACAGAAGAAAAAAGAAGGGAGGAAGGGTGAGAGAAAGAGAGAAGGAGGCCGAGAGACAAAGAGAGACCATTAACTTGCCAAAGGCATATGATACAGAAATGCACACAGAGAGGACCATCTAGCACGTTTAAGCATTGGAGAAAAGGATATCAGGTTACTTCTCTCTTTCTTGTAACAATGATAATCATTATAATAACCATGATATTGATTATAATAACAGCAATAATGGCAGTAATAATTATAGCAATAGCAGTAATGATAATAATAGTAATAACAATAATAATAATAGCACTAATAATGAAATAATATTGACAATAAAATACCAAATGTAGATGCATCGACCATCCACAAGGTACTGTATAAGAAGAAACATTAGATTAAATCAAAGTATCTACTGAAAATCTGGTGAACAAAGTGGTAGACCCCACAAGGAAAGAAGTAG
>NW_023664389.1:2500-13878 GCF_015228065.2 Penaeus monodon
CACACACACACACACAACACACACACACGGCACGCACACACACACACACACACACACCACACACACACACATATATATATCTATATTATATATATATATATATAATCTATATATTTTATATAAGCTATGTATATATATATATATATGTGTGTGTGTGTGTGTCGTTGTTGTGTGTGTGTGTGTGTGTGTGTGTTGTGTGTGTGTGTGTGTGTTGTGTGTGTGTGTGCGTGTGTGTGTGTGTGTATGTGTGTGTGTGTGTGTGGATAGATAAAGTGAGATGTAGAGATAGAAATTGCACATGAAAAGCGTTTGTTCATATCTCTTCCTACACATATGTTTCACTCAACCGACAGCCGATTCATTAAAATCCGCTCACATAACTGAATGATCTAATGGAATTGCTGGCACAGGGAAAACATTTTAAAAGAAAGTCAAACAACAACAAGTAGGCTCAGCCCTTAAAATGGCTTCTTCCATCAAAAAACAAGCGCACTCCTATCCTCTCTCCCCTCTGACACCCGCTGAGAGACTACCTTTCCCACTTATCCTTCGCTACCAATTCTCCCCATTCAATCAAAAGGTGAACGCTACGTCTTTCCCCCTCCTCTCCCCATATCCTCGCCTCCCAAAAACCTGATGAGACCTCCCCTTCCCCCTCTGCATCCCATTCCCTACCCCTTCCCACCTCAAAAGGAAAGAGCCTTCGATCCTACAAATGATGGCAATATAATGGGTACTGAAGCCTCCCGTCTGAAAACACTCCCGTAACATGCTGAGTCAAAGTAGAACGTAATGATGTTTAATTGTACAGCTTGAATTGGCTTTCTCACTCTCGTGTGGTAGGAGGTGAAGGAGATGGATTATTGATTATACATATATATATATATATGTGTGTTTTCTGTGTGTATATCTATATATATATAGATATCTATATTTATAGATATCTATATATATAGATAGATATATAGATATAATAATGTATATAAGTATAATATATATATATGTATATATATATATATATATCTATATATATATATATATAATATATAGATACATACATATACAACACGTATATATACTGCTTGTGTGTGTTGTGTGTGTGTGTGCATGTGTATTGTGTATGTGTGTTTGTCTGGTGTATGTATGTGTGGTGTGTATGTGTGTGTGTGTGTTTGTGTTTTTGGGTTTTGTTTGTGGTGTGCGTGCTGTGCGGCGTCTGTGTGTGTGTGTGTATGTGTGTTTTTGTGTGGTGGTTTGTGGGTGGTGTGTGTGGTGTGGGCGTGTGTGTGTGTGTGTGTGTGTGTGGTGTGGGTGTGGTTATGTGTGTATGTATATAGGCATTCTAGACATATATAATATTGAATAAAAATATGAATATATATTATTACTATATAAGTATATATAATATATTATAAGATATATATATAAATATTATGTGTGTGTGTGTGTATTCATATTCATTTGTAAATGCACACACACACAACACACACATACACAACAGACAACCACATACACACCCACACACACACACACACAAAAATAATATATATATATATAAATATATATATATATATCTATATAATATATAGTATATATCTATCATATATATATATGTATATATATATTATATATATATATATATATATATAGTTATAGTATATATATATTTATATATAATATGTAATATAGACAATATATATATATTATATATATGATATAATATATATATATATATATATATACATTGTATGTATACATATGTATGTTATATATATTCATGATTATTATGGTAAATTTATGTGGTATATGTTTCTACACACACTCTCTCTCTCCTCCTCTTCTCTCTCTCTTTCACACACACACGCGATATATGTAAATATATATAGATATATATATACATATATATATATAATACTATATATATATCGTATATAATATATATATATATATATATTACGTATATACATCATACATACATACATATAATATATAATAGAGATATATATATACTTCCTGATATATATACTATATAGTATAATATATATATGTATATTATATATAGATATAGATATATTATATATACGTATTATATATATTACGTATATTACATACATTTATACATTACATTTCTCTCTCTCTCTCTCGTTATAAATACATAAATAAATCGTTAAATGTAATGGATATTATATCTATCTATCTATCTATCTATCTATCTCTCTATCTATCTATTATACATATATATAGAAGTATATATATATATATTATATATTATATATATATATATTATATATATATATATAGATATATATTATATATAGATATATATATATAGTGTGTGTGTGCGTGTGATGTGTCTGGTGTGTGTGGGTGTGTGTGTGTGTGTGTGTTGAGGTGTTATAATACATACTATATATGTATATATATGTAATAGATAATATATTATAACATATATATATATATATAGATATATATAGATATATATTATTTATTTCTATATGTTAAAACTGAAGGATATTGTTAAATCCTCTTTACAATATCTCCCATTGAGATGGGTGTTGTACACTCGAAACTTTTGGTTTTTGGAGATTAAAGAGAAAGAAGTAATGATGTTTTTGTCAACAACTGTCTAGAAGTAATTTGTAAATAGATATATATATATATATATATATATATAATATATATATATATATATATAATATATAAGATATATATATACACATATAGTATAGATATCATATATATATATATATTACATATATAGAATAATTATATATATGTATAAATGTATAATGTAATACATGTAGATATGTATTCAGGTGTATATATATATATATATAGAAGATAGATAGATAGATTAGATAGTAGATAGATATAATGGTATTAATTACACACACACACACACAAACAACACACACACACACACACACACACACACACACCTATATACTAATATATTTATATATATATATATAGACTATATATATATACATTGCATACCACACACACACAACACACATACACACAACACACACACACACACACACACACACACACACACATACTCACACACACACACCACACACACGCACACACAAATACTCAAACACACACACCACACACACACACACACACACAACACACGCACAACACACCACACACACACACCACACACATACCCACACATACGCATATAGAATATATATATATATATATATATAGATATATATATATATATATTATTATTATATATTAAATATATATAAGGGATATATATATAGATAAAATATACAGATATATAATATATATATATATATATATAGATATATATATATTAATATATATCCCTTATATGTATATATAATATATCTATATCTATATATATATATATATATATATATATAGATACATATTCTTCTTTAACGGTAGGTTCATGTCTGACCGCCGTGGTCGCAGCATGATACTTAATGTAGTTTTCATGTTGTGATGCTATTGGAGGTGAGTACGTGGTAGGGTCCCCAGTCCTTTCCACGGAGGGGCCGGTTGGTACTTTAAGGTAAATCATCTATCTATTTATCCGGGCTTAGGACCAGCCACTTGACTGGGATTGGTTGGCCCCCAGTGGATAGGTAGGCAATCAAGGTGAAGTTCTTTGCCCAGGAACAACGCGGCGCTCAGGTGGGGGGGGGACTCGAAACCTCGAATTCAGATTTGCCGTCGTGACAGGCTTGAGTCCGACGCTTAAACATTCGGCCACCGCGCCTTGACGATCATGGCTTCCAGATTTTCTACTTGTAGCAATTAGAGGCGCGGTGGTTTGCCATGCCTTCCGCCGGTGTTGTTATATCGAGTCAACATCTCTTATTACACGGCACTGCCTTAGCTGGCTTGGCCACAAGTGGCTAGGCAGGCAATCGGGATTGTGAAGTTCCTGACCAAGGGAAACAACGCCGGCGGTCGGTGACGCGAAAACCCTCGAAGTAGATTGCCGTCGGACGTTCTGAGTCCGACGCTCTAACATGCGGCCACCGCGGCAATATATACACGATATATAATATCTATAGGTATATATATATATATATATATATATAATTATAGTTTTGAATGTAATAGTATGTATATATATATATATACATATATATATATATATATGATTATAGCTCCGTATAATGTATAGAATACATACATGTATAGTATAGATATTTATATACGATTATATATATAGATATATATTATTATGTATATATATCCGTAATGTATATATATACATAACATATATATATACTATATATAATATATATATATAAATATATATATTAATATATATATCTATATAGATATGTACATATGTATCTATGGTATACATGTATATATGTATTCATGTGTGTAATTATGATACTTATAGAGATATATATATATAATATATATATATATATATATATATATATATATATATTCATTTTTTTTTTTTTTTTTTGTTATATAGTGTTATTTTTTTTTTTTTATTTCAAGTGCCCTGTCACAAGGGACGTTGGCGACATGGATTTCAATGATTTTTGGCAATTTAGAGCGTGGTTTGCCGTGCCCCGCCGGTGTGTTTATCGAGTCACCATCTCATTTACCCGGTTTTTCTGGGACCGGCCAATGACTTGAGGTGGCTTGCCCACCCAGTGGCTAGGTCAAGCAATCGAGGTGAAGTTCCTCTGCCCAAGGGAAAACGCGCCGGCCGGTGACTCGAATCCCGAACTCAGATTGCCGTGTGACAGTTTTGAGTCCGATGCTCTAACCACTCGGTCACCGCGTGACGATATATATAGATATATATATATATCTATATATATATATATCTATATATATATGTGTGTGTTGTGTGTGTGTGTGGGTGTGGTGTATCTATATCTATATCTATCTATCTATCTATCCGATAGATATATATATATAGATATATAAATATAATTAATTGTATACATGCACACCACTAAAGATGTGGATAATTATATTATGTTAAGGATGTGGATAATCTTATTCTGTACCAGGGGACCACCCCCCCCATGGCTGTTTTCCACGTGATCCAACTGTCCAAATAAGAACCACCCGTCAGCGAGGGCGGAGGTTCACATTTTATATCTGACCTCGTTTGACCGAGAGTACGTAGCCAGCTATAGCGCGATAAAGGTCAGCCTCCGCCCTGCCTCCCTCCGGGCGGGCTGCCCCGACACCGCGTGACCCCGCGTCGGCGCTCTTAACCCATTTAGACAGGGTCGAAGCATCGTTGTAGCGTGGGTTTCACCCTTTACGGTGGTTTTGCGTCCATGTCAAGCCACTGTACTAGATACCCATAGCCGTTACAATCTGTGGCAGGGTGGGCGCTGCGTCCTTTCCGGCTGCAGCATGAAAACGAAATCTAACGAAGAAAAAATGCCCGCTCGGAACCGCTTCAAGAAATGGCTTAAAAAAAAAAACACGTAAGTACATGTTTGGGCCCCTTTCTTATTTCTGTTCCCTTCCTGACTCCCATAACATGTGTTACAGGCCGTTGTTTTTTTATTGGGTTAAAGGTGCTATGACAGCAATGGCACGTTCTCCATTCTTCACCTCACAGATCGCATTTCCGTCTGCAATCGAGTAGGATCAAAAACATGATTACGTTTGTTTGTTAAGTATAATTAATTTATTTTCTTCTCGTTTTTAGAGATTTATTGTTTAATCTGCAACGAATTTAAAGCGGCGTCGTGATTTATTCTTCTCACGAATCACCATCTCACTTTATCTCGTTCCTAAACCTCGCCCCGACTGACCGTCCCTTTCTTCTTTTGCGGTCACTTTGGTTTTTTTTAGTCCAAAGGTTATTCCTGTCTTGACTGACCTCACTTCTCTTTTCCACGGTCAGGTGGCGGCTTGGGTAGTCATAATGAACCGGCCTTCGGTCACCTGATTTGGTTGGTTATTTTTGTTGACGCCTTGGGAATTAAACCATAGCATTGGTACATTGCTTTTGGTGACACGTTCTATCGGCGCTAGAACGAATGTATGTAACGGAAATTCATTAAATTCATTAGTTTGAAATAGCGTAGATCTTCCCTCATATCATATGCGCACAGAATGCCGATATTGCCCCGGGGTTGCGTACATTGCCTAATAGATCTGCGCTCCGTTTCGTTCGAAGTAGGTGCAATAAACCCTCGAAGTTATTAGTTCGCACCCTTTGAGTCAGTGTGCCGCGGTTATGTCCGTTAAGTAATGTAGGACTAGGTTAAGCTAGAATCATTATTGCTTATAATCAACCTTTCACCCTCTCAAGTCGCATGCATGTTTGGGTACCCCCCAAGCTTGTAGTGATTCGTGAATGATATATAATCCTTCGGGAATTTTGCGAGCGCCCATTACAGATACGCAGCAGAGAGCAGGGTATTATATTCCTGGCTCAAGTCGCTTCAGTCATATACGCATTTGGGTATAGGATCCCCGTTATGAGTTTTATTGAAGTCTGACGGTGCAAAGCTAGACATGTACCTCGGCAGTTCAAGATTCTGACCCAACGAGAAGATTGCTTGATAAAAAAAAATTGGCGAATATATTTTTCATGTCACCATTCATTCATGTGTACATTCTGTCGCATATCCATTATTATGTGAATCAATGTGGTAGTTGATATAATCTTAAATAGCTAGCATTGCTAATTACTCAGTTTTTTGTATAGTGAACCTAATATTCGTTGTTGTGATTCATTCTCTGTGTGAGGTCACTCGGCTTTCCCTCTCATAAACGCTAGCTGTCACTCACACACGCCTTAAACACCCACACCCGTCACCTCACTCCAACGCAGGGACAAAAGACACTGACCCTTTTCATTAATAAGGCTGGTTGCGTCTTAGGCCGGCGTTAAAGATTATTAGTATCTCTTTAGCCCGCAATTTTGTCCGTCGTGACGAGTGGTTTCTACATAAAGTACAAGTTACATCTATTTCTTATCTGTCTGTGACGACTATGGTCAAATAGATCTATCGAGGATCGCCGATGTACGTCCATTATCTACTCTCATATTTATCAGAGATGGGCTTGGTAGTCAAATGGTCTAAGGGACGCTATGCTACTGACATCTCCCTCTTCTATTTCTCTTTACCTTTGTGAAAAATAAAACACAAAATAAAAAAAAAGACGAAAATTAAGTTAAAAACCAACATAAAAAAACCATAAATTGTTCGAATCGTGTATGATCGGCTCCCGAATTTATATTGCAGTCGACCGACACGGCACCGAGGGAGGACCCTTAGGATGCGTGAGAAGGACGTCATCGAGATCGCCATAGGGCCCACAGACCAGGATTTTCGTCGAAAAGGTTTTAAGCCGTCCCAGTGTAGTGGACGGGCGTTGCCTGCCGGACTCCCGTAGATCAGCACCAGCACTTGCCGGCAGGATACCAGGTCGCCCAGAATGCGTGCAATAGGGCGACGCCTGGCGGGACGCTGCAGATCCGCGTCAACTTCAGGAGCTGCGTGCGCAGGTATAAGCCGCCGAGAAGATGCCGCCCATGCCCCGACGCCCGTTAGATTCCGACGAAAAGATAAGAGGACGTGTGGACGCCGACGAAGGAACACTGGACGACATCTGTGAGGACGTGTGGACGAGGACGCGCGAGTAGCCGGGCCCGGATACGAGGAGGTCAAGACCGAATTGAAGTCAAGGAGGACCGTGCGAGAACTTTCGAGGGAAGGTTGCGGATAATCGAGGAGAGCGATTACATCAGGGAACAGGAGTGATGGGGACAAGATGGGACGAGCAGCCACGAGTTGAACCAGGACAACGCACGAGGGGGAAAAACCCAAAAACGAGAAGACCAGCAAGTTAGGCACCCTTGAAGGCGCCTCGAGGGCGAGGCGCGAGTAGGTGGCCGAGCAAATAAGATGTGGATCAATTCATTTCTGTAAACAGGATGGGATAATTCTATTTCTGTTTACCAGTGGACCACGTGGCTGTTGTGCACGTGGATCCAAATGTCCCAATAAGAAACACCCGCTCAGCGAGGGCGGAGGTCCATCTTGATATCTGACCTAGTTTGACCGGAGAGTTGAGTTCGTGCTAGCTACCACCGGCTAAGGTCAGCCCTCGCCTCCATCAGGTGGGTGACCGTGACCTCCGCGCGGCTCGATAACCCGTATAACTAAACATGTGTGTGTTTTATTACTGGTGGTGTAAACTCTCAGAAATAAAAGAGTTCCAAGCCGAATACCAGTATCAATACCCTGCAAGCAATGTAATTGGGTTCTATACCCGTTATACACACACCACACCACACACACACACACACACACACACACACATTTATATATATATATTAATCTATATATAGTATACATATATATAGATATATATACATTTATATATATACATATATATATATATATTTATATATATATATTTTTACATATATACATACACACACACACACACACACACACATAATATATATATAGATATACATACATACACATATATATATAAACACATACAACACACACACACACACACCACAACACACACACACCACACACCACACACATTCACACAAAACACACACCCACACACACCACAACAACACACACACACCACACACACACACACCACACGGCATATATATATATATATATATATAGATATATATATATACATATATTATATATATTACATATACATATATATACATTACATATATATATATATATATATATATATATATATATATATATATATATATATATATATATATATATATATATATATATACGTATATATATATATATAATATATATATATATATATATATATATATATATATATATATATATGGCTTGTGTGTGTGTGTGTGTGTGGGTGTGTGTGTGCTTTGTGGTGTGTGTGTGTGTGTGTGTGTGTGGTGTGTGTGTGTGTTGTGTGTGAGCGGTGTTGTGTGGTGTGTGTATAAAAATAAATAAATAAATATGTATGTGTGTGTGTGTGTGTGTGTGTGTGAAAATACACAAACCACACACACACACGTGAATTGAGTGTATATATAAGAAAATAAAAATGCTGAAGAGTAAGAGTGTTTACATATGATATAATAAAAGGATTGATGGTAATATAAAGTGTTATAAGAAATCTTATTTAAATGTCTCAAAAGTGTGATATCAATACGGTGCCATAAAAGTCTACCATTCGTTTCATCGTGAAAGGCTTGGATGAGGGGACCAAGTAGTGAAATTTTAAATTCAAACATTAGTACAACTTTTGGGACTCTACTGGAGGTTTATGCTCTTCTTTCTTACTTGTTGAGTGATTGTTTCTTTTGTACTTCTGTTTGTTATTCGCGCACGAGTGCGCTCGGCATCACAGTGTTTGTGTGTGTGTTTGTATGTGTATGTTTGTGATTTTTGTGTGTATGTCGTGTGTGTGTGTGTGTAGTGTGTGTGTGTGTGTGTGTGGTGTGTGTGTGTGTTTTGTGTGTGTGTGTGTGTGTGGTTGTTATATTTGCTGTGTGTGTGTGTGTGTGTGTGTGTGTGTATCTGATGAAAAGTGATGAAAGTCACAGCACGCACAGGTAAACTCGTAAGTTTTGGGCAAATCCGGAGAGATGCAGATAGACGCGCCAAAATCTACATACATTTGATGATCATGTATGCACATATTTAGGTTTAAAGTTGAATAGTTTGCTTAAAGTGATTATTTTCATGGCAAAGGCCCGAAACAAAAGAAGAAAAAATCAGCTTGGCGTTAATTACTGCCTTCGCTGCAAACAATTCTGCCTTTGTACTTTGACTTTTAACATAGTATGATTTTCGCCACGAGAAAAATGAAATTGGAATCAGGCTGAATGAAAACGAGCTCTGGAAGCAAACTAACTACTTTGGGTCTGAAATTAACAGGGACCGCCAATTCACGCGGACTGGGATCCCCGTGCGAACTACGATGGGAGGCGAGCAAGGGAGGAGCTCAGTCCATTCGCAAGAGGGAAAGACTTTGCGCAATGTGCCTTTTCCGCAAAAAATCTTTGTACTCCCATATAATATATATATATATATTATCATATACTAATATATATATATATATATATATAATATATATATATACATATATATATGTATATTATATATATATATTATATATGTATATAATATATATATACACAAACACACACAATACACACTAAAACACACACACACACACACACACACACACACACACACACCACACCACACACACACAAACACACACACACATAATATATATATATATATATATATATATATATATATATATATCAGATACTACTATAAATATATATATGTATATATATACACATATATGTGTGTATATATATGTGTACATATATATATATATGTATATATATATATATATGTGTGTGTGTGTGTGTGTGTGTGTGTGTGTGTATGTGTGTGTGTGTATGTGCGTGCGTATGTGTGTATGTAGCCTATATATGTTTTGTGTGTATGTTGTAGTAGTATGCATGTATGTATGTATGTATAACATATATATATTATATATTACATATACTTATACTACATATATATAAATTTTCATATATGTGTGTTTTTATGTTTTATTTTAATATATTATATATAATAATATATATGTATATATATAATATATGTGGGTGTGTGTGTGTGTGTGTGTGTGTGTGTGTGTGTGTGTGTATGTGCGTGCGATGTGTGTATGTATATATTTTTGTATGTATGTATGTATGTATGTATGATGTATTATGCATGTATTGTATTATATTATATACTAATTATATATATGTAATATTTATTATATATATATATATATATATATATATATATATATATATATGTATAACATATACACACAACATACACCTCAAACACCACACCCCCACACAACAACCCACACACACACACACACACACACACACACACACATATAATATATATATATAGTATACTATATATAATATAATATATATATATATATATATATTATATATATATATATATATCAATATATTGTTATATAGGGTTTTTCTGCAGGCGTTTAGCAGTCACTGGCATATATTCGTGTTCATGTGCATATAGGTAAAACTATCTGTACATCTATTATCTATCATATATCTATATTTAATATATATGTATAATATAATTAAAATTTTATATATATTATATATTTATATATAATTATATATATATAATATAGTGTATAAAATAATAATAAATCATATATTTTATAATATATATTTTATAATTTTTTATATATAATATTATATATAACATATATATTAGTGTGTTTCTTTTATCTTCTTCTTTTCTTGTTTCTTTATAATTATGCCTGATGTTATGGGGGGGGTGGGACTTTCAGATTTTCTTTCG
>NW_023664390.1:5000-12500 GCF_015228065.2 Penaeus monodon
CCCCAACATGTCTCTGTCAAAAAAGAGAAAAGTGGACACAGAGTGCAGAGTTTTCCAAGAAAAATGGTCATCATTCTATTTATTCACAGAAGAGAATGGGAAACCTGTGTGTTTGGTATGTTCACAGCAGGTTTCAGTGCTGAAAGAATATAACCTTCGACGCCACTACGAGACTCTTCATGCCGAAAAATACAAAAACTTGCAAGGACAGCAGAGACTAGAGAAGGTAAATGAACTTTTGACGGCTCTGAAGAAGCAGCAGTCTGTGTTTTCTCGTAGCCGAGAAATAAATGATGCTGCAGTGAAAGCCAGCTACCTTATTGCTAATGAAATGCATTGGCTTCAAAAACCATTTAGTGAGGGTGAATTTGTGAAGACATGCATGCTGAAGGCTGCAGAGACTGTGTGCCCTGATAAGCGTCAGGCTTTTGAAAATATCAGCCTGACAAGAAACACAGTTGCAGACAGGATTTCTGATCTTGCGGAGGATTTGGACAGCCAATGAAGCGCAAAGTAAAGTCATTTATTGTGTTTTCAGTTGCAATCGATGAAAGCAAGGACATTACAGATGTTGCGCAACTGGCGATATTCATCCGCGGAGTTGATGACACTTTGACCATCACCGAGGAGTTCGTGGAGTTGGTGCCAATGACGGACACCACAACAGCAGCTGATATTTTCACCGCCCTCGTCGGAGCGCTGGACAGGGCTGGAGTGGACTGGTCTCGCACTGTCAGCCTGGCTACAGATGGTGCACCTTCAATGACCGGGAGAAAAGTAGGTGTTGGGACAAAATTCAGAGAGAAGGTGCAGGCTGCAAATGGAGGACATGATTTTTGGACTTTTCATTGTATTTTGCATCAGGAGGCATTGTGTTGCAAGTCATTGAAGATGAATAATGTCATGGAGTTGGTCGTCCGAACTGTAAATTTCATCCGATCCAGAGGCCTGAATCATCGTCACTTTGACAGCCTTCTCAGAGAGAAAGACCACAACTATGGCCTGCCATACCACACCGAGATAAGATGGTTAAGTCAAGATGCTGTGCTGAGGCGCTTCTTTGATTTAAGAGGGGAAATCAAATAGTTCATGGAAAAAAAGGGGAAACCAGTGTTAAAATTTAAGTCAACAGAATGGATGCAGGACCTTGCATTTATGGTGGATGTTACAGAACACCTGAATAACTGAACAAAATGCTGCAAGGGTGCACCAAAGTTGTCACGCAGTACTATGACAGCATATGTGAGTTCAAATTGAAGCTGTCATTGTGGGAGACACAACTCGCGGGTGGTGATGCTGTCACTTTCCTTGTCTGAAAGATGTGTGCGCGACCCAACATGCCGCAGACATGAGGCGGTTTAAAGATAAAATAACAGGACTATTGCGGGATTTTGAGCAACGCTTCCAGATTTTTGGTGAACTGGAGAAAGACTTCAAATTTTTTTGCTTGCCATTCAGCGTGAATGCCTCTGATCTGCCCGTCAACATCCAACTAGAAATAATAGACTTGCAGTGTGACTCAGATTTGAAGGGCAAGTTTGCGGCAGCTGGCTTGGACACGTTTTACCAGCATCTCTTGCCAGGTTACCCCAGCTTGACAGCCCTTGCTGCAAAAGTGTTGTGCATGTTTGGAATCACATATCTTTGTAAGCAAGTATTCTCTGTAATGAACATCAACAAAACAAAGCTGCGCTCAAGGCTCACGCACAAGCACTTGAATGACATCCTGAAACTGGCTGCCACTCAGGATGTGATGCCTAATATTGATGCACTTGTGAAAGCTAAAAGATGCCAGGTTTCAGGAGTAAAATAAACAGTGGGTAATCCCACTTACAATGCTGCATGAGAGACTTATGCACCCTGATAAAGTTCCGTGAAAATGAATGTGTTCTGTGGATATTTAAAGAAAGTGAACAGTCCGGTCCGGCCCACTTGGGAATAGATTTTCCCCTATGTGGCCCCTGAGCTAAAATGAGTTTGACACCCCTGTCTTAGGCTAATTCCCAGCATCTGTCTTTCCATCCCTCTCTGGGCACTTATTAGTTTCCTCTCCAGTAATTTGGTTGTAGTCCATGTTTCAGATCAATAGGTCATAACTGGTAGTGTTGTTGCCTCTTTGCATCAACAATTATATTATCTCCTCAGTATCTGATATAATCTTAATAGTTCATACTAGTCATATTTCTCTCACAGATCTTACTCTTTTCAACTTGTATTAATTTGTTTAGACAAATGTAAAGTCAATCACATAAATTTGTATGTCAATAATATAACATCTGAGTTCATTATAATCCAATACAATAATTATACCATATCAAATATCCATCTTTTAGTTTTAACAAATAACTTGCCACTTTACTCTAATTGTTAACATACAAACTACATAATATCAATTTAAGCAAGCTGTTATTAATTAACCTATGTCAATGCTTAAAATAGACGTAAGCAGTTAATAAAAGAATTCCTTTCTTCACATACTATGATTGAAATCATAAAAATATTTGTAAACAAATTGAAAAACAGAAAATAGTGAGAATTATATTTAGGCAAGATGAATTACTTATACCAAGCAATTTAAAATACTAAGTTAATGTCTTTACACAATTATTAACTTAATCTCAAGATTATCTCCATCAAAAAGTAAATGAGTACGTTCTGAAAATGGACATAAAATGTCTTGTGCTTAATCAGGCAGTCATAATACTGAATTAATATTGCTAAGCCGCAATTAACTCAAGCAAACTTATTCTAGGAAATAATTAATGATTATATACAAAACACAAACTTATTCTTACGCTCTACCGGAAATTAACAATCATCATCACTGTTAAGTCACACTTCCGTAGAGCTGAGATCTCTTAAAAGTAAATCATTAATTCCTTACTCTCTGTGCTAACTTAATATATCAGTACACTTAGAATTCAAATCTATATGTCTTCAGTTATATCATTCGTCAAACTTGACAATCAAATCTATAATTATTCCATTATATGGTTATCACTTCTAAAATTAACTTAGTCAAATACAATTCTTGGTCCTTTATATAGTCACACATCAATCAAGAAATACCTATAACCTACTTAATACACATTTTCCATAGCACATTCCCGTCCACCATGTTCCCCCTCAAACAAGAAACACTTAAATTGCTTCAATAGGGCTTACCCAAAAATGCCACCAAAGTGACATGGCTGCAAGGTGCTACCAGAGATGACCGAAAACCAACTCCAACTCCACCGTTAGTCTGTCACTAGCCGTCTTTTATTCCCGCTATGGGAGCCCTTCCGGTCACACCCTGAACAGTTATCATGAATATAATTTCTCTTCACTTATTTGAAAACTATCTGCGTCAGGAGTTTCCTATGTCCCAGCAAATTTTCAACACTGTATTTATCACTTTAACTTTTGTCTATCTGCCTTCCGTGTTATTTTCTTGATCCCCGACTGGAGTATTGTGATATATCTAGTGATCGCCTCCAACTAGTTGTTTTCGTATTCGTGGCTTCTAGAAGTTTCTGTTAGTCATGGCGTGAACACGCGCTCAGTTTGACGTCATGGGTCATCTTCCTGTTTACCATTTTTTCTGATCATTTTCGCCGTATTGTTCTATTTTTGATGTCGCGACCGGATGGTGCGTCCGCTCTGCCTCGCGTTGTTTACAAATAATGCGTGTCTTATCCACGACAGTAGGACACATTGGTTAAAGATTTTCTTTAAACATAATGGCAAAGAAAACCTCTTGTATGCTACTGTGTCTGCCAAAGGCGCTCCAGCCTGGGACTGATGCGTCGCTTAATTTCCTCTTCGTAGATGGTTTGCCTGTACGGGGTTGTCCTAGGTATATATACTTGTCCACTACCTCTAGCACTTCCCCTTTGTTTGTTATCTATTCGAATGAACTTCTACTGTTGAACATGATCTTAGTCTTTTCTTGTTCTTTCCAGAAGTCCGATTTTCAAGACTTTCTTATTTAGATCATTTATTAGATTCACTGAAGAGAACAATATCATCTGCAAATCTTAGATTGTTTAGAATTCGTCTCCTATCTTGAACCCTTTCCATTTACTCTAGTTTTTGAATATTTCCTCAAGACAAGCTGTAAAACAGTTTTGGTGAGATGGTATCGCCCTGTCTAACACCTTTTTTAATTGGTATTTTGTCGGTTTCGGAGTGGAGCTTGAGGGTTTGGGCTGTCCCATCTTTGTATATATCTTCCCAGTATTTTACAATATCCTCCTTACTCCCTGTTTTCGGATAGCTTCTAGTACTGCTGGTGTCTCTACAGAGTCAAATGGCCTTTTCGTAATCGATGAATGCCATACACAGTGGTTTCCTTTATATTCGTTTATTTTTTCCTTTATTTGGGGTGAGCGTGTGGATGTGGTCTGTTGTTGAGAATCCACTGCGAAAGCCTGCTTGTTCTCTAGGCTGGTTAGAATCCAGACGATCAGAGATGCGAGTTGTGTGATTTTTGTGAATAATTTGTAAGTAGCTGAAAGGAGGCTATTAAATCGGTAGTTTTTTAGATCCTTCTGTCCCTTTTTTATGTATCAAAGTAATTTTGTTGCATTTTTCCAGGCTTTCCCGTTGATAAGGCATTTTTTAAAAAAAGTTTTGGCTAGTTTCACTGTTGCAATTTCTCCTGCATCTATATAAGGTCATTACTAATTCCTTTCTTCCCCTGGGTTTTCCCTCTCTTCATGCCTTTAAGCGCTCTTTTTATTTCTTTGTTGTGAGTTAGGTACGTCTTAGTTACCGCATTCGCTTCTATCCATGGCTGTTCATTTGAGTTGTATAGATCCCTGTAAAAGTCCTCCACTATTCTTATGTTTTCATTCTTATTGTATGTTACTTCCCCAAATTGGTTTTTCTTTATTGCTACAATGATTTCTCCCTATACCGAGTCTCCTTTTAACTTTTTTCATGCTAGTACCTGATATTACTGTTTCATTTATTATTTGAGTTTTGAATTTCCGTACATCTTCCTTTTCTTTTTAATTATAGTCTTTGTTAGTTCGGCTAATTCTATCTTGTCCCTGATTGACGATAATTTCATGGCCCTACGTTTTCGTTTTAGTTCCTACCGAGAACTTGCTGGAGCTTTACTTAACGTTCTTACCGCTACTTCAAGTGCAGATTCCTTTATTATGTCATTGAAATGTCTGTAGATTTGGTCAGTGCTGAGATCTGAAAAGTGGAAATCTGTTTTGGATGTTAAGGTTAAATTCTGTCGCTCTGGTCTTCAAGTTAGCAAAAATTTGGGGTTTGTGGTTTCGTATGAGTTTACCCCTTTTCCCTTCTGGGGTTTGTAATTTAATTTTGGGCCCCTCTGACCATTCTATGGTCGCTCCCAAACATTTACTTTATTAATAACTTCCACATTTTTACTATATCGCGCCTATTTGAAATTATGAAGTCAATTTCGTTTTTGATGTCAGATGGCGACTTCCAAGTCCACTTCCGTCTAGTCTTTTTTCGAAGAATGTATTCATAATTTTGAGTGATCGAGTCTCCGCAAAATAAACAAAGCATTTGTCCCCTTTTATTCCTAGTACCTATTCCGTGATTCCCTATTGCGGTTTCTCCCACTGTCTTTTACCTATTTTTGCATTAAAATCTCCCATTATTATTGTGAAATGGGTTTTTACTCTCTCGCTGGCTAAATGAACATCTTCATAAAAGCTCTCTTTTTCTTCATCACTATGACTGCAGGTTGGAGCATAGACTTGAACAATTTTTAAAAGTTGTACCTATTGTTTAGTTTTATTGTTACTGAACCCAAACTCTTTCGCTTATATACTATATATATATATATATATATATATAATATATATATATATATATATATATATATATATATATAATGTGTGTGTGTTTTTGTGTGTGTGTTATTGGAAAGGGACTGTATATATATATATTATATATATATTATATATATATATAAAAAATATATATATATATATATATATATATATAAAATATGAATGGTAAAACACTCTTCCATGTTGATATATGGTAGGAAAATGAGGACTATAGTTTCGAAATTCACCTGGTTTCCCATTTTAGATTGAAGAGGAAAGGAAGAAGAGGGAGTATAAAAAAGAGAGAGGAGAGGCAACGCGAAAACACGGGGCGGGTGAGGATAGACGATCGGAAGCAAAGGGAAGTCAAGTCAAGTCAGAAGCCCCGGAGGGACTATGCGCAGTGTGGCCGGAATAAGAGAGAAGGCGGAGAATGTGGGAAGCGAGGAGACTATCGGCAGGAGAAAAGCCTCTGTTCAAGATGAAATTAGCAGCAGCTTTATTAAGGAGGGTTCCACCAGTCTGCAGGCGTGGACTCAGCGGAAGGAAAGGGCAATTCGCGCCGTGACCAGTCCATCTGATGGCCTGTGTCCACTGATGGCAAAAGAGGGCGTTCTTGTTGTGTCCCCTTTGGGTACAGCGTACTTATGTTGGGGACAGACGCTTAATGAGACTGACGCCTGTCTCGCCTTCGAGGAATGGTATGGACCAGGTTACGACGGGGGATCCGAGAACAGGGCCCGGGGCATGAGGCCAAGGAACAAAGACGTCGTCGTATACCTCAGCCAGACCGACGGACGAAAGGGAGTGGAAGGGAGAAGCTCAGACTCGAAGAATTCCATGAAAAAGGTTTACCAAGACTGGTGAGAGGGGAGAGCCCATGGTAACACCGAAACGTTTTGAGAATAGAAGCAAACATTCAAAGGAAAGGAATTAGACTCCCAACACACAGGACGAATCAGCTGGAGGAAGACGTCGGTGTGCAGAGGGAGACCCAAAGGGTCCTCTGCAGGGAGGAAAACGAGGACGTCATCAAGCGGGACCTTGGTGAACAGGGAGTAACATCCAAAACTCATCATGATCGCCGGCGAGACTCCACGGGAAAACGGGAGGGTGAAGTCCTGAGAGTAGCGGAGGTAAGCAGGAGAGAAGGTTCCAAGAAAGGGAGTGAGAGACAACGCCAGCCAGGCCGCAAGAGGATGCGTCACAGATCCCTGGGAGGAGATAATGGGGCCCCAGAGGTACGGCCGGCTTAGGGGGTTTAGGGGAAGCCCATGGAAACGAGGAGGGGCACCTCACTCCGAGGGTAAGTCGGCTGGAGATGGCTATGGCTACACCCTGGAGGGGTGACCATCGTGCGGCCGACCAGAGTGGTGTACCCACCCACACTGATCGTGCCGCTACAGGTTTCTCAAACCCCCGAGGTAACACGGTCACCCCGCGCAAAGACCGAATGTTCCAAGCGCCCACCGGAAAGCTCGCCCGAGGTTAAAACTCGGGCTGGGCCGCCGAGTTTTAAACCAGGGTGCATGCACCTCTGCCGCTCCCGCCGACGCTACCCCAAGTAAAAGGAGGGGTCGGCGGGCTGTGGGGTCGCTATTCACCATTTATTTGTAGCGTTGCCAGAGGGTTTTCTGGGGGGGGGAGGAGGACTGGCAAGGCCCACCTCCCCCGAGCCACCCAATTACCCAGGGTGGCA
>NW_023664391.1:0-13877 GCF_015228065.2 Penaeus monodon
TAATAATATTATAATATATTATATATATATTTAATAAATTATTAATATTATATAATATATATAATTATATTTAGATATATATATTTATGTGGTGGTGGGTTTGGTGGGTTTTGTTGGGGGTTGGTATGAATTATTATATTTAATATATTTTTATATTAATATTATATATATAAATATAAATTAAATATATATAAATAATATTATATATAATATATATATGGCCCCACAACAAACAACACACACAACCCACACACAACACCACAACACAACCACAACCACACACACACACACACACCAACACCAACACACCACCACACACAAACACACAAACACACACACACACACGCAAATTTATAATGTTTTATATATTATATATAAAATATTATTATATATTTTTATATTATATAATATTATTTTATTATAAAATTATTTATAATATATAATATTTAATATTAATTATACCATATATTTATAATATAATATAATATATATATTTTATTTATTATATAATATTAATATTACAATATTTTTTGATATAATTAATGAAATTGTATGTATTTAAATGGTTGTTAAAATATATGTAATGTTATGTTTTATAAATATTGTAAATCCCTGTGGGGTGTTTGTTGTGTGGGGGGTGGTTGGTGGGGTGGTGGTGTGTGTGTGGTGTTTGTGGGTTGTTGTTTGTGGTTTGTGGTGTGGGTGGTGGGTGGTTGGGTGGGTGGGGGTGGGTGGTGGGGTGTGTTGGTGTTGTTGGTTTGTGGGGTGGTGTGTTGTGTTGGTGGTGGCGCCCCGGGCCGCCGCCGCGCGTGTCCCCCTGTTTATAATGGAAAAAAAAAAAATCAACCAAAAAACAATAAACCAAAACACAAGACCCAATTTTTTCTTTTTTTGGGCAAAAATTTCACGCAGAGAGAAACCCTAATCCCCCGCCCAGGGAACCAGAAACAATTCTTTAATTCTAAACGCCTTTTTCATTCAGTAAATCCCCTACCACGGTGGGGAAATTGAACTCGACACGGGGGAAAATATGGAAACTCATGGGGGCTTTTACATTTGGGGGGAAAAAATGATTAAGGAGGTGGGGGGAAGGGTTTTTCCCACAAAAAAAAAAAAAAAACTCCCAGTGTAAAGTCCCCGACCAGGCCACCTTTCGTTTTTTCATTTGAGGAAAATGAATTTTTCCTGTTTTAGATTTTTAAGAGGTTCCCGAAGATTTTTTTTTTTTCCTTTTTCGTATAGGCCCCCCCCGTTGGGTTCGAAGTTTAACAGAGAGGGGCCGTGGGGGTTTTCCCCCCACCCAGCAAGCCCTCCCTTGTGCATTTGGAATTTGGTTTTTTTTTTTTTTTTTTTTTTCAATACCCGACCGAGTTTTTTTTCTGGCCCTATGGTTTGTTTAATTGAATTAATTAAGTTTCCCCCCCCTACGAACCACCCTCCCAAAACTAATGGATATTCATGCGATTCTTTTATATAAATAAAAATAATAATCCCTAAATTATTTACACCTTTTATAAAATTTAATTTTGTGGGGTTTTTATCCCCGAAAAGCATTTCCACTTTTTGCACAATGAAAAACTTTTTTTTTTTCCCGATTAATTTTAACTAAAATGCCCCCGATTGAATTCCCATTTAAAAGGTTGCCAAAAACAATATCAAAAAATTTTTGCCAATAAGACCCATCTTTTTCCGACCTACACCCGTTGTTCCCCCCCCCCCCCCCCCTCCCACCTAAGCCAAGATTATTTCTTACAATTTAACATGCCCCCGCAAAACACCAACCGCAACCGCACCATCCCTCCAAACCAACAACGCCCCCGCGGGTGCGCAGTGGATTTTCTCCATAGAAAAAACGAAACACCTGAAATAGTTAAATTCCATGGTTGAAAAAAAATTAACATACCATTTTCATAGATTTTGGTTAAAAACACACGTTACATACCAATACATTCCCACTTGCCCAACCCATTGCCAATCCAAACTTCCCCAAAAAAAACGTGTAAATTTTCCCTATTATAGCTTCATAAATTTAGTTTTTTTTTTTTGTTTTTATGAAACTAAATATGGCTTTTTTTTCCCCCAAACATTATTTACAAAATAACTTTCATAGAAAAATAAACCGTTGAATAAAAATCAATTTTTCCCTGAAAATTACTTTAAAGTGCCAGAATTTATTTATAACATCCCCAAACATAGGAACGTTACGTAAATGTTTTGGAAAAGAATGCCCAAGCACCGGCCAGAAAAAAAAATTCAAACTTTCGGTTCCCCACCTCGTTATTAAAAAAAGGTTTTTCCGCAGAGTTTCGTTTTTTTGATTTGAAAGCCAGCCGTTTCCCTTTTCTGTAATTCCCCCTCTTGACGTTCCCCCCAATGATTTTTCACTGCCATGCTTTTTTGGAATTTCAACCAGGGGCCACCGAGGCTTTCAGCCCCCTTGGGGAGAGGAGGGGAAAGGAATTGTCCCCCCAAACCCAAAAAGCACCCCCTTTTTTTTTCCCTTCCGTGAATTCATAGCTTGGCGGTGGGGGAGGCTCTCGACTATGCTTTACGTTCCAACGCACCGGAACCCTAACCCCCCGTTTGTTTTTTTTTTTTTTTTTTTTTTTTTTTCCCCCACACGACCAGGGAAAGGGCCCCAGAGGCATGGCTGGTTTTTTTTTGCCGATTAGAGAAAAACCTTTTAAAAACGGGGAATGTGTAGCCCGACACATGGCGGGGGGGTATTCCTTGGCACGACGAATTACCTCCAAAACCTACCACGATATTTGGTTTAAATTTTCTTGGTTGTTTGGTTTTTTGAAAACCTAAGGGTCCCCTCCTTTTATCAAAAACAGTCCCCCCCCCTTTTTCTTTTTTTTTCCTTTTATATTACACTGAACGAAATTGGTAAACACCTTTTTTACATCCATAAATTTGGGTAGGTTCCCCCCTAGCTTATATTACATTTTTTTATTTTCCCCGGAATATGACTATGCTATTTTGTTTGTTTTCAAAACATTATGGTCCTTTAACCTTTTCCAGTTTGTTGATATAAAAAAATTCTACACTTTGGGGGGGGGGGAGACATATTTGGAAAAACCTAAATTTTTTTTGATAATTTTTTTTTTTTTTTCCTAATTTTAACAAGCATCTCCTTTTGGATAAGCCATTGGGTTTTTGTTTTTTTAGGAAATGCATCCCCCTGTAAAAAACCAACCCCTTTTACTCCCCATTGCCGAAGTCCAAACGATATATATGGTTTCCTGTATGGCCGGGGTTCCCTTTTCATTAAGTGGGATTATTTTTTTTTTTCAGGGAATTATAATTTGTGAAATAGATATGGCTGGAACCCAAGAAAATAATATTGTTTTTTTTTTTTATAACTCTTCTTGACCCCGTTTTTGAAATTAGACCGTTTTGGGGTTTTTTTCCCTTGGCCCGGGCAAGGAAAAAACGTAAAATGAATCCCAAAAAAAAGTATTTTTACAGTATTGGAAGTCAAGGGGCCCAGGAGGAACCTTTTGAAACGAAGTTCCCTACATTTTTTTTTTTTTTTTTTTTTCATCAAAATTACAAAAGGTCAATCGCGTGGGTGCACGAGCCGGCTTTCCACACCTCGGAAAAACAAAATTGCCTAATTAATTACACAGTGTAATGGCCCTTGGGTAATACACAAAATACACCAGAAGAGTTAACATTTGCACCCATTTCACCCATTCGACCCACCGGCCGTTTTTCCCGGACCGGCCCCCCTTTCGGCTGGGGTGGGGGGCGAACCCTCCTTCTCAAGCGCCCAAACTTGTCCCCGGGAGGGAAAAAACCTCACTGAGCCCTTTCCCTGGGCCCAAGAGTATCCCTCCTTTGAAGGCCTTCTCATGAAAAATCCCCCCCGGGCCTGAAAGATTGGGGTGTTAGATTTTGAAATGGGTTTTTTTTTTTGAGGGTGGGAGGTTTTGAAGGTAGGCCGGGGGCCAAAAAGGGAAGATTTGGGAAGAAACATGAGAATCGGGAAGAAGTTAAACAGCGGGGCAAATATGGACATGAAAGCAGCGGCCGTTCACGAAAAAAGAAGGGAAAGCCAACACAACCCAACGAAAGGCCCCGTGAAAAGTGGCCAGCGGGTCCTTGGCCGGCCTTTCTTTCCCTTCCCGCCTTGGCTTTTTTCCAGGTCCCCTCCTTCCCCTTGGGTCCCCCCCCCCCTTCCTTCGGGGTTTTTTTTTCCAAAAAAAAAAAAAAAAAAGGGGGCAAGCATCCCCCCTTCCAGTTCCCTGGACACCCTCGGCTCACCGTGGAGGACACGGAAAACAACCGCCCCCCCGGTTGTTTTTTGGAAGAAATTGGTTTATCGGGGCGGAAATCCGCTGTTTTTTGACGTGTGGGAAAGGCCTTCCCCGGGTTTGGGGGTCCCCTGGGTGGCGCCCCGTCCCCCCCCGCCCGTTTGGGCTTTTGGTTTCCTCCCCTTCCGCCGCCCCGCCAACCGCCGCCCTCTGTTTTTTGGCCCTGGGGGGGGGAAGGGGAAAAGTGGACGCCCACTGGGGGTTAGGCCCTGCCGTTTGTTGACCCCCAACGGTTTTTTTTTTTTATGTAAAAGAGAATTTAGGTTTTGGTTGAGGAACAACAGAATGTTATAATTTGGTTTAACTGTAAGTTAAGAAAAGAATGGTGTGGTGACAAAGAAATAAATCAGTAAATAAATCCATAGTCCAATTACTCATAATGGGAGAAAACATGGGTAATAGTAAAAATGTCCCCCCATTGAAAAAATCATTTCTATCCCTCTCCCAGTAAAAGAATTGAAATTGACCCTAGTTTTTTTTAAATACAAAATTTTAAAGACAAACAATCTACAAATTCAAGTTAAAACTTGCGATATTCATAAGTCCGCCAAATCAAAACCCATGATAATCTTTGTTACTAAAACCAAATCGGAATTAGTTTTAAACTTCAAGACGAAATCAACAGAAAACGGAACACACCGGCCACCAAATCAACCACAATAGGGTTTGTAATTTAGAAAAAATTTTTGATGCATTACAAGCAATTGGACGAACCCCAAAATTTGCACGCATTAAGAAGTGTCAGCACAAAATAAAACACAGAGGTGGGGTTCCCCCCTAAAG
Source organism: Penaeus monodon (assembly GCF_015228065.2). Lineage (NCBI taxonomy): Eukaryota > Metazoa > Arthropoda > Malacostraca > Decapoda > Penaeidae > Penaeus > Penaeus monodon. The sequence goes on from NW_023664391.1 coordinate 5,103, forward strand.
GGCTCCCCCCTCCCTCCCCCCGCCCCCTTTTTACACAACAACACGCAACACACAAACACACCCAACCACCACCAACCACACCACACAACACACAACACACCACACACACAAAACAACACCCAACACCACACACACACACACACACAACACACAACACCCCACACACCAAACACAATACATGCCCTCACCCCTCGTTACGCGGAAACAATTTTAAAACCTTGTGTTACCCCGTTGTTTGGTTGTTTTTTTTTTTTTTTTTTTTTTTTTCTCCTTTGTCCCCCTCAGATAAATTTGGCCTTTTTGGGGGGGCACGAGAAAGCTTTTCCCTGGTTAAAATTTTAAAACCACCTTCAAAAAAATTTTTATCCTAAATGCAGGGCCCCCATTTTACAGCAATTAAGTGAGGGGGAAAAAATTTTTACAACGACCCAAAAACACAACCTCAGTACATACAACAAACATAATTTTCCAACAGTTTTTTTGTCACCCTCTTTCATCCCATACCTTTTTGAAAAACGAGGGGGGGGGGGCAGGAAAGCGAAAACCAACAAAAGGTTCCCCCATAGAAAAAAAGGGAGAATTAAAGATTAGACCCAGAATTTTTTTTTTTTTGCGACGAAGCAATACATGAAGAGGCTTTCGCATACGAAAAATGTCCGAAAGCCTTTTGGGGTAGTAAAAAAAAAATATAAATGGAAAAGTTGGTAAGAAAAAACTTGGCACTTTTTTTTTTTTTTTATAAAATTCAAAGCCCGACTATTTTTTTTTTAAGAGGTTAGGAACATTTTTTTACTTGCGCGGCGTGGGTTTTGTGGTGTGTGTGTGTTGTGTGGTGTTGTGTGTGTGTGGTGTTGGTGAAAACCCCCCTGCGGTGGTTGGGTTTTTTTTTGCGTAAATGCGGTCCTGGTGGGTGTGTGGGTGGTATTAATGGAGTTATAAACCCAGAAATTTTTACAATATATCAACAAGAAAAAACAAAATTTTCTTAAAATTAAAGGGGAACTGAAACTAACCTTGTCCAGCCCTCCACTCCTTTTAGCATTTGTTCCCTTTTAAACAAAACCTTTTTTTTTTTTTTAAAATAATTTTTTATGCCAAATTTATTTTAACCATCCTTTTTCCCCTAAATTTTTTTAAAAAAAAAAAATCTTTTGCATGTGGACTTTTTCATTCAAGCTTTAGTTATACCCGATTTTTCTTTTTTAAAGCAAAATTCGCCCTAAACCAACCCGCCCTCTGTATGCCCCAACAAAGTTGGCCAAACCGCACCAACTATACTCCGAGGTTGCCGCTGGCCCCACACAGCTTGTTTTTGCCTAATTGTCCCCCATATTGCAAATACTAGGCCCTCAATAGCCCCCTTTCAAAATTCATTTTTGGTGCAACACTTTTAATCCTTTTAACAAAATTTTTTGCCCAGTGAAACCTTTTTAGTGGTGCAAAAATTTGTTTTTTTTTGGCCCCTTCACAGCCACAGTAAAAAAACAAGCCCAAATTTTTTGGGGTTTTTGTTTTGTTTTTTTTTTAATTTTTAATTTTTTTTTTCTTTTTCATGTATCCTCCTCTCTCCCCTCCTCCCTTTTTTCCTTGACTTAAAATCCTTTGAATTTTTAATTTCAATATTGTTATGCAAGGGGCGAAAGAGGTTTTTTTTTTTTTTTTTTTTTTTTTTTTTTTTTTTCCTCCAAAGCGATTTTTTAGCTAAAAATCTTCCCCTCAATGATTTTTTTAATGATTGTTTTTTTTTTCCCATTTTGACTTTAATTCCCCCTCCTGTTAAATCCCAAAAATTTTTTCCGGTCCCTGTAAATTTTTTTATCATTTTTTTTTTTGTACTTCAACAGCACTGAAAACTTTTTTCCAAAAAATAAAATCGTCTTGTTTTTTAGCGTTTTTTTAATTGTTGTTTGTTTAAATAAAACCTCTCCCAATATCCCCGGTTTCCCCCCCATTTTTTTTTTTTTCTTTTCTACTGCCCATTTAATTCTATACCTCCCCCTCATACAAAACTGTCCCCCTTTACGAAAAAAAAGGAAACCACGAAAAAAAACAAAATAATAAAAAAAAAAACCCTGTTTTTTTACTTTTTCCGTGGTTAAAAAAAACCAAGCCAATAACCAAAAAAGAAAAAGAAGAAGAAAAAAAAAAGGAATAATTCCATTTAAAACACAATAAAGGGAAAAGCCCATTTTCCCAATTTTCCCTTTTTAACGAAAACAAAAAAAACAATAACAACCAAAATAAACGTAAACAAAAAAAAAAATCCCTTTTTTTTTGAAATTTTTAAACAAAACAAACCCAACAAAAAACAAGGAACCAGAAAAAAAACAAAAAAAAATAAAAAAACGAACCAAACCCCTGAAAAAAACCAAAACAAAAACAACCAAAAAACCAAAGGAAACAGAAAAATCAAAAGAAAAACAAAAAAAACCAAACACAAAAAAAAAAAAAAAAAAAAAAAAAAAACCCAGTAAAAACAGAAAACCCCAAAAGCTTTTTTTAAAAAAAAATACAAAATAAAATAATTAATAAAATAATAACCAATAATTTTCCTTCCACTCCCCCATCCCTCCCCAAAGAAAAAAAAGAAAAACGGCTTTTAAACCTTTCGCCCCCCTGTTTTTCCGGTCCTGTTATTTTAATTCCCCTTCTTTCCTTCCGCCTGCAATGAAAGTTCCCCCCCGGGGGCGGTTTCTTGGTGGATCCCCTCCTTTCCGTGGGAAAAGCCGTGAAAGATCCCTTCCGTAAGATAATCCAAGATGGGCTTTTTTTTGTCCACCCCCCCCAGAGGGAACCGTTAAAGAAGGTTGCCCCCCATGGTGGGGGGGCCCGATGAATTTCTGGTTAGCCGACGTCCCCTGCCGACACCGTAGGCAATTTTCTTGTGCTGGGTTTGAACCCGCCCCCCACCAGGAAAAAAGTCCCGGGGTCCCCCCCTTTCCCCAAGCCCGAAGAGAGGCCCCCGGCCCCTTTTTGGGACCAACCACCACCTGGCGTCCAGCCCCAAAAACGACAGGATCCCATGGGTGCCGATGCGCCCCCGTTGCCCCCGTTCCCCGGGAAGTGGGGGGGAAAAAAATGTAGTCCCCCCCACCTTTGCGGTGGACCGCCAGGTTACCCTTGACGAAGGAAAAGGACCCTGTTCCCATTCGTTGGGTGAAAGAAAAGACGGCAGGGCCCTCCCGGATGGGAGGAGGGGACCCCCGCTGGGACTGGTCCCCCCCTCCGACCGAAGGGGGGAAAAGCAACCGTCCCTTTAAATAAATATCCCTTTAAATAGTTTGGCTTAAACTACGCCCCCAATAAAGTGGGCTTTTTACGCCAAAAAAACATCCCCTTAAATAAATATGCCTTAGATAATTTGCTTAAAACCAATAGTCCCCCCCCTTAAAATTAACTGGCCCTTTCCAAAAGCCATCCCCTTTTTTTTAACATTCCCCTAAAACCATTTTTTCCAAATAATCTTTTTTTTTAAACATCATTTAAAAACATATTCCTTAAAAAAACACAAACATTTATTTTAAACATCAGATAAAAAAACCTTCCCCTTAAAACAGAGCCCCCTTTTTAAACCAATCAAAATTTTAAAAAAAAAAATCTTTCTTTACCATACATTTTTTAACACCACAAAAAAAAAACAAAAAAAACAAAAACATTCCTTCACCAGCCAAGCCTTTTTATTCCCCCCGCAAATAGAAAACAAATGAACCGATCTAAAAACCCCCCAAGGCGAGGAAGGAAAGAGATCCAAAAAAATTACCCTCGTTCCCCCCCCCCCCCTTTAGCGACGGAAGGGGGGGGGGGGGGAAGAAACGAAACCCCACCCGTGATTTTCTTGGCACACAAAAAAGTGATTTTTTTTTTTCATGGGAAATTATTTGCCTGAAAGAAAAAAAGTGTGGGTGGGGGCCACCTTTTTAATGAGCGATTAAGCTTTGCCAAAAAAATTAATTATGGATACAAGAAGAGTTGGGGTAACCTTAAATCCTTCCATTTACTAAAAGTGGTTCCTTTTTTTTTTGGAAAACAGAGAAAGTGTATACAAATTGACTATATGCAGACCCGGAATTCTTTTTTTTTTTTAAACAATATCCCCCCTAAAAAATTTTTTTTAAAAGTGAGGGCCCCGTTCGAGTTTTTTTTATATAAAACAAGTTTGGCAATTAATAACGAATTTAGGTAAAATTACTAAACCTTAACCCCCTGGAGTTGGCCACAGTACGAAAAGGAAAGAGAGGAGAGAGAGGGGAGAGAGAGAGAGAAAAGAAGGAGAGAGAGAGAGAGAGAGAAGAGGAAGAGAGAGGAAAGAGGGAGAGGAGAGAGAAAGGATAGGAAGAGAAACATTAATTCCCAGAAAATTTTTGTGAATTGGGGAAAAAAGGCAACAATTTTAATTTTTTAACCTATCGAGAGGAAACGAAGAAATTTATTTTGAAGGTGGCGAATTTTCGTCCCCCCAATTTCAAAAAAAGGTTCATCTCTTTGTCCCGCTCCGTTGCCCTTTCCCTTTTTTTTTGCCCCTCCTTTCGCCCCTCCTCCACTTCCTCCCCCCATCTCATTAAAAAATTTTTTTTTCCCACGGACCAAAACAGTTGTTTTCACAATTGCCCCCTTTTTCCAATCTCGGATTTCCCCTCCAAATCCCTCCCCTCCGCGACCCTTGTGGGGAAAGCGGGAAAAAAAAGGAAAAAGAAGAAAATTAGAAAAGAGAAAAGGATTGTGGTAATCCTGGCAACTCCCTGGTTTTTTTTCGCAGTCCACGCAGAAAGGGGGAAAAGGAAAAGGCAAAAAACGGAGGGGGAAGGGTAAAATGCAACCTGGCGCCCCTCTTTTGGCAAATCCTCTATAACCGCCTGTCTCTCTCGCTTCTCTCGCTTCCTCTCGCTCCTCCCTCCTCCCTCCCCCCCCCCTCCCTCTCGCTTTCTCTCCCTCCCCCCCTCACTCTACTCTCCTCCTTCGCTCCCCCTCTTCTCCTCTGCCCTCCGCTCTCTCCGCTTCTCTCCCCGCCCTCCCCCTCGCCTTCCTTCCTCGCCTATTAAATCGCCCCTCCTCTCGCTCCTTCCTCGTCCCGCCCTTCTCCCCTCCGCTTTCCTCCTGCTTTTTCCTCTTCCTTTCCTCTCCGCCCTTCCTCTCGGCCTTTTTACCTCCTCGCTTCCTCTCCCCCTCCCTCCCCAACTCTCCAACTTCCCCCTCCCTCCTCTCGCTTCTCCCCTTCCTCCCCCTTCGCTCTCCTCGCCTCCCCCCGTCCTCGCTCCCAGAAAAAAAAAAAATCTCTCTCCCTCCCCTTCCCTCCACCACTCGGGAAAAAAACCTCTTTCTTCCCCCCTCTTCCGCTCCCCCAAAAATCCTCGCTTCCTTCTCGCTCTCTCCGCTCTCTCGCTCCTTTCTCTCTCTCTCGCTCTCTCGCCCTCTCCCCCCGCTCCTCCCCCCCTCGCCTCCTCTAGGCAACCACTTCTGCTAGCCTCTTTTTCCCTCCCGCTTCTCCCCCTCCGCTCCCTCCCTCGCTCCTCTCTCTCTCTCTTCCTCACACACTCTTTCGCTTCATCCTCGCCCCCTCGCCCCCCTCCCCTCGCCCCTCCCTCGCCCTCCCCTCGCCTCTCTTTTCGCTCTCCCTCGCTCCTCTCGCTCCCTCCCCTCCAACTTCTCTCCGTTTTTCTCTCCCCGTTTTCTCTTCGTTTTTGCTTTCCTCGCTCCCTCTCGCCTCTTTGTTGTTCTTTTTCCACATCTTCCGCTCTTCGCCTCTCCTCGCTCTCTCGCTTCTTCCTCGTTTTTGTTTTTTCTCTCGTGTTTGTTTTTCTCCTCGTTCTTTCTCGCTTTCTTCTATCCGCTTCCTATCGCTCCTCCTCCCCCGTTCAAAATAACTCTCGCCTCCCTCCTCGTTGTTTTTCCTCTCGCTTTTCTCCGTTTTTCCTCCCCCCCTCTCGCTCCTCTCCCGCTCTTCTCGCTTTCTCTTGTTTTCCTCACTCCGCTTCTTCATTCCCGCCCTTTTCTCTTCAAGACCCTCCGGCTTCCCTCCTGGGGGGGAGGGGGTCACAGTATTTTCGTTTTTTTTTTTTTTTTCCTTCTCGCTCTTCCTTCCCGCATAGAACTTCCCTTCCCCTCACTCCTCACCTCTCTCTCGCTTCTCCCCTTCGCTTCCTTTCCCCCTTTTGTTTTTTTTTTTTTCTTCTTCCGCTTTTCTCTCCTCCTCTCCGCTTCCTCCCTTTCCTTGTTTCTCGTCGCTTCCCTCCCTCCCCCTCGCTCTCCCTCGCTTTTCTCTCCCGCTCTCTTTCGCCTCTCCCCCCCTCCCTCCACTTCTGCCACTCTCCCCTCTCGCCTCCCTCCCCCCCCTCGTCCTCTCCCCTCTCGCCCTTCTCCTTTGTATTTTTCTCTCGCTTTCTCCTTCGCTCTTCGTTTCGCCCTTTCCCTCTCCCCGTTCTCTCGTTCTCTCGCTTCTCTTCGCTTTCCCCTCCTTTTGTTTTTTTCTTCTCGCCTTTTTCAAGAAAAAAAAAAGAAACTCCCGCTCCCCTTCCCCTCGCTCTCCTCGCCCTCCTCGCGTCCCTTGTCCCTCGCTCTCTTGGTTTTTTTTTTTCTCTGGTTGTCTCCTCGCTCCTCTCGCTCTCCCCTCCCCTCGCCCTCTCTCAAAAAACGGCTCTCCCCTCGCCTCTTTCCTTCAAATTCTTCTCCGCTTCTCCCCTCGTTTGTTTTTCCTCCTCGCTTCTCTTCCGCTCCTTTCCTCGCTTTCTCCTCCGTTTTCCCCTCTACTTGTTCTCTTTGTTTTTTTTTGTTTTCTTTCCTTTGTTTTTCTTCCTTGGTTTTTGCCTCGCTTGGTTTCCCTTTCTTTGTTTCCTCATTTTTTTTTTTTTTCCCTCTCGCCCTCTCCTCGCTTTCCTCCCCCCCCTCGGCTCTCTTCGTTTTTTTTGCCCTCTTCGCTCCCACTCTCTCTTCCTCCTCCCCCCTCCGCTCTCTCCCGTTTTTTCTCCTCGCTTTTTTCCCCCCTCCCCCCTCGCTCTCTCGCTCTCCTCGGGCTTCTCCCTCGTTTTTCCCTTCTTCCGCTTCTCTCCGGCTCTGTTTTCTCCCTCGCCTCTTCTTCGCTTCTCCCCCTCCCCGCTTCCTCTCGCCTCTCTCCGCTTCTCTTTGTTTCCCTCCCTCGCTCCTCCCCCCCCCCCCCACCCCTCCTCCGCTCCCCTCCTCCTCCGGCTCCCTCCCCCTCCCCGCTTCCTCTCGTTTTTTTTTTTTTTTTTCTCCATCCGCTTCTCCTCCCCGCCTTTCTTCTCGCTCCTCCTTTTTGTTTTTTTCCTCTTTGTTCTTCTTGTTCTTCTTTGTTTTTTTCTTCATTTGGTTTTCAAAACCTCTTTTGTCTCTCGCTCCTCTCCCGCTCTCTCCCTTCCGCCTCCCTTCCTTCGCCTCCTTCTTCGTTTTTTTTTTCCTTCTCCGCTTCTCCCCTCCGCTTTCTCCCCCCCCCTTCGCTTTTTTCCTTCTTCGCTTTTCCCTCTCCGTTCCCCCCCTCCTCGCCTCTCCCCTAGCTTCCCCCGTGTTTCTCCCGCTTCTCTCGTTCTTCCTCGCTTCTCCTCGCTCCTTCTCCCCCTCGCCTTCTCCTTCCGCTCTCCTCGTTTACTCGCTTTCTCGCTTCCCCTCCTCGCTTCTCCCCTTTCTCGCTCCCTCTCGGCCTCTTCCTTTCGTTTTTTCTCTCCGGCCTTTCTCTTTCCGTTTGTTTTTTTCCTTCTCGCCCCTCTCTCGCCTCTTCCCTCGGCTTTCTCCTCGCTCCTCCCTCCCGCTCCTCTTCCGCTTTCTCCCCCTTCGTTTTTTTTCTTCTGCTCTTGCTTCCTCTCGCCTTCCTTTCCTCCCCCCCTTCGCTCTTCTCGCTCCTTCCCTCCGTTTCTCTCGTCCTCCTCGTTTCCCTCTCCGCCTTTTCTTTGGAGGCTCCTCCCTCGCCAGAAAGACATCGCTCTACCGCCGCTTTCCTCCCTTTTCTCCCGGCTTCCTTTCTCGCCCTCTCCATCGCCTCTCTCCCCCCCCCCCCGTTTTTTTTCCCCTCCCCTTTCGAAGTAAGTTCTCCGCTTCCTCCCTCTCGCTCTCTCGCCTCCTCTCGTTTTTCCATTCTCGCTCCTTCCTTCCGCTCTCCCCCTCCCCCGTTTTTCCTTCTGCGTTTTCCTCCTCTCTCCTTCCCGCAGGCATTCTCCCTTCCGTTTTGTTTCCTCTCCCGCTCTCTCGCTCTCTCGCCTTTCCTGTTTTCTTTTCGTTCTCTCGCTTTTTCTTGCTCTCCTCGCTTTCTCCTCCCGTTTTTCCTTCCCCTTCGCTCTTCCCTCGGTGTCTTCTCGCCTCTTCTCCGCCTACCTTCTCGTTTTTTTTTCCCTCTCTCGCTTCTCCCTCCCTCTCTCGCTTCTCCCTCCCTCTCTCGCTTCTCCCTCCCTCTCGCTTCTCCCTCCTCTCTCGCTCTCCTCCTCTCTCGCTTCTCCCTCCCTCTCTCGCTTCTCCTCCCTCTCTCGCTTCTCCCTCCCTTCTCGCTTCTCCCTCCCACTGCTCGCTTCTCCCTCCCTCTCTCGCTTCTCCCTCCCTCTCTCGCTTTCCTCCTCCTCGCTCTCCCTCCTCTTCGCTTCTCCCTCCCTCTCTCGCTTCTCCCTCCCTCTCGCTTCTCCTCCCTCTCGCTTCTCCCCTCCCCTCTCGCTTTCCTCCCTCTCTCGCTTCTCCCTCCTCTCCGTTCTCTCCTTTTCTCTCCTCCCCTCGCTCTACTCCTCGCTTCTCCCTCCTTCCCCTTCTCCCCTCTCCGCTTCCCCTCCCTCTCTCCTCGCCTCC
>NW_023664392.1:0-48881 GCF_015228065.2 Penaeus monodon
TCGAAACAAAGCGGCAATTCTAGCGAAATATTAGCCTTTTGGAGAGTAGACTCCAAAATGACGTTTTTTCAATTCATTGATGTTCTGGCAATTATTAGGGTAATAATGATAATAATTAGCAGAACTCTATTAATCATGAACAATAAGATGATAAATGGGAATAAGAGAATTTGGAATAACATTTGAGATATTAATTATATTATACTATTATCAATTTATTATTATCATTATTATCATTATCAATATAATTTTTTTATTATTATTGGTATTATCATTATTATAATTATTATTATTTTTATCATTATTATTATTACTTGAATATTAGATTATTGCCAAAAAAATATATTATAACTGTAATAATAACAATAATAATAATAATAAGTATAATTAAATAATACTATGTTATAATTATTGTTATTAATATTATTATGTTATTATTATTCATATTATTATTTTTATGGTAGTATATGAAAAATAATTATAATAACAGTTAATAATTACAGTAATAACGATATTATTGAAATAATGATATAAATAATGTTATAGAAACGTGTATTATTGTTACATTATTGTTATTACTATTATTATTATTAGTTGTTTAATTAGTATAGATGTAAAAAATTATTTATATTATAACTGCAATAATGCAATAATAATTGATAATAAATGCAATAATGATGATAATTGCAATAATATGATAATGATTGATGCTTAATGATGATAATGATGAGAAATGATGATGATGATGATAAGGATAATAATGATAGCATGATCATGATAATACTGATGATAAATAACAGGAATTGTGTCAATATATAATAAAAAAAAGGTAAAAGAAAAAAATCCCAAACGTCGAAAAAGCGGCAAAATCTAGCGAATATAGGGCTTTTGAGAGTAACTCCAAAAATGACGTTTTTTCCATTTCATTTGATGATTCTGGCAATTATTAGGATAATAAGATCATAATTACCAGACATTCTATTAATAATGACATATGAGAATAAAAGTGAGAATAAAGAGAATTTGGATAAATTGAGATTATTAATATTATTACTATTATCATTATTATCATCATTATTATCATTAGTATTTTATTATTATTAGTATATTATTCTTATTATCTAGTATTATTATTATATTCGTATTAGCTATTACTATTATTATTATAATTATATTATTTATCATTATTCATCATATTACATTATTACTTTAATTATAGTATATTGCCCAAAAAATATATTATAACTGTAATAATACCAATCAATACTAATAATAAGTATAATTATAATAATACGAATTGTTATAATATGTTATTAATATTATTATTGTTATTATTATCATTACTTATTAGTTTTTACTGGTAGTATAATTGTAAAAAAATATTATAACAGTAATACTTACAGTAATAACGATATTAATGAAATAATGATATAACTAATGATCTATAGAAAACGTATTGATTGTTATTATATCTGTTATTAATATTGATTATTGTAGTTGTTATTTAGTATAGATGTAAAATTATATATATAACTGCAAGAATGCAATAATAAGATAATAATTGCCAATAATGATGAAATAATTGCAATTAATGATGGATAATGATGATGTAATGATGATAATGATGATGTATAACGAGAATAATGATGATAATTCATGATCAATAATGATGATAACAACAGGATTGTGCCCATATATAATAAAAAAAGGTTAAAGAAAAAAATTCCCAAAAAGTCGACCACCCAAGCGCAAAATCTAGCGAAATATAGCCTTTGAGAGTAACTCCAAAATGACGTTTTTTCCATTCATTGAGGATTTTGCAATTATGTAGGGTTAATAATGATAATAAATTACCAGAATTGTATAAATAATGACAATAATGATGATAAAAGTGAGAATAAAGAGAATTTTTATAACATTTGATGATTAGAATAGTATTACTTTATCATTATTATTATCATTATTACATTTCCATTATTATATAATTATTATTATTATTATTATTATATTATTATTATTATATTATTATTATTACTATCTACCTACTACTACTACTATTATGTTACTATTTTATTATTATTATTACTACTACTATTATTGTCATTACTATTGTATTATTATCATTATCATTATTATTATTATTACTTTAAGTATTAGTATTATTGCCAAAAATTATATATAACTGTAATAATAACTATAATAATGATAATAAATATAATAAGGATAATAATAATCGTTATAATATTGGTTATTATATATGTGTTATTTGTATTTTTTGCATTTTCATTTATTATTATTTCTACGGGTAGTATAATTGCAAAATATAATTATGTCAAAACAGTAATAATTGTAACGTAATAATGAATTAATGAAAATAATGTTAAATAAATTATTAGAAAAACCGTTATTATTGTTATTATCATTGTTCATACTATATTATTGTTGTTATTATTAGTATAGTTGCAAAAAATATATAGTATAAATGAAAATTGCAATAATAATGATAATAATTGCAATAATTGCAAATATAACTAATGCATAATAATTGCAATAATTGCAAATAATAAGGATAATAATTTGAATAATGATGATTTAATATTGCAATATGATGATTAATGTGAGGATATGATGATAATGATGATGCTAACGGATATAATGATGAAATCATGCATAATAATGGATGTAACAACAGGAATTGTGCCCATATATAATAAAAAAGGTAAAAGAAAAAAAAATTCCAAAAAAAGTCGAAAAAGCGGCAAAATCTAGCGCAATATAGCCTTGTGAGAGTATACTCCAAAATGACGTTTTTTCCATTCATTGATGATTTTGGCAATTATTAGGTATAATGATAATAATTACCAAGAATGTATTATCATGACAATAATGATAATAAAAGTGAGAATAAAGAGAATTTTCATAACATTGATGATGCGTAATAGTATTACCTATTATCATTATTATTATCATTATATCATTATTATTATTATTATTATTATTATATTATTATATTTATTATTATTATTATTATTATTATTATTATTATATTATTATTATATTATAATTATTATTTTATTAGTATAGTATTAGTACTTGTTTAAGTATTAGTATATTGCCAAAAATGTTATTATAACTGTAATAATAACTATAATAAGGATAATAAATATAAATGATAATAATAACGTTATAATATGGTTCAATATTCTTATTGTTATTATTATCATTATACTATTTCTACTGGTAGTTATAATTGCAAATATAATTCTTATAACAGTAATAATTACAGTAATAATGATATTAATTACAAAATAATGATATAAATAATTATTTTAGAAACTGTTATTACATTGTTATTACTATTAGATTGTTGTTATTATAGTATAGTTGCAGAGAAATATATAGTATAACTGAAATAATGGCAATAATAATGATAATAATTGCAATAATTGCAATAATAATGATAATAATTGCCCAATAATGATGATAATAATTGCAATAAGATGTAATGATGATGATAATGATGAGAATGATGATGATAAGTATTAATGATGATAATCATGATAATAATGATGATAAAACAACAGGAATGTGCCCATATAGTAATAAAAAAGGTAAAAGAAAAAAATTCAAAAGTCGAAAAAGCCGGCAAAATCTAGCGAAATATAGCCTTTTAGAGAGTATACTCCAAAATCCGAGTTTTTCCATTCATTGATGATTTTTGCAATATTAGCGGTAAGAATGATAATAATTACAGAATTGTTTTTATATTAATACTAACAATAAGGATGATAAAAGTGAGAATAAAGAGATTTTATAACATTTGATGATTAGTGAATAGTATTACTAGTATCATGCATTATTATCATTATATCATTATTATTACTATTATATTAGTATTATTATTATTATTATTATAGTATTATGAGTATTGATGAATTATTATTATTAGTATTATATTATTGTATAATACTACTACTACTACTACTATTATTACCTAGTATTATGTATTATTATTACTCCTACTATGATTATCATTATTATTCTTATTCTCATTATTATTATGTATTATTATTATTCTTATAGTATTATTATATTATTATTATAGTATTATTCCTATTATTATAGTATATTATTATTACTTTAAGTATTAGTATTATTGCTAAAAATTATATCATAACTGTAATAATAACTATAATAATGATAATAAATATAAGAATGATAATAATATCGTTATAATAGTGTTATTGATATAGTTATTGTTATTATTTAGCAGTATTTATTATTTCTACGGTTAGTATAATTGCAAATATAATTATTATAACCGTAATTAATTTACAGTAATAATGATATTAATTAAAAATAAATGATATAAATAATATTAGAAATAGTTATTATTATTATTATCATTGTTAATACATTATTATTGTTGGTATTATTAGTATAGTTGCAACCCTCCCTCCTCCTTGACAGAAATATATAGTATAACGACAAGTAATTGCAATAATAATGATAATAAGTGCAATAATTACAATAAATAAGATATAATTGCCAATAATGATGATAATAATTGCAATAATGATGATAATGATGATTGAAATGATGAGAAGATGATGTATAACGATAATATGATGTATGTAAATCATGATACTAATGATGATAACAACAGGAATTGTGCCCATATATAATAAAAACAGGTAAAAGAAAAAAAAATTCTCAAAAGTCGAAAAGTGGCAAAAATCTAGCGAAATATAGCCTTTGGGAGTATACTCCAAAATGACGTTTTTTCCATTAATTTGATGGATTTTGGCGGGGGGACAATTATCTAGGTAATATGATAATAATAACAGCATTGTCTATTATCATGACAATAAGTGACGACAAAAAGTGAGGAATAAAGAGAATTTTATACAATTTGATTTGTGGATTCAGTAATAGTATTACTAATTATCATTATTATTATTCATTATAGCATATATTAGTATTATTATTATCCTATTATTATTATTATTATCATTAGATTATTGATTATTATTATTATTATTACTACTACTACTACTACAATTTATGATTTACTATATTTATTTATTGAGGATTACTACTACTATTATTATCATTATTATATTATTATATTATTAGTTTAGTATTATTTATTATATATATTATTATTATATTATATTATTATTAGTATTATTATTATTACTTGAAGTATTAGGTCATTATTGCCAAAAATTATATTATAAACTGTAATTAATAACTATATAATACATGATAATAAATAAATAATGATAATAATAATACGTTGATAATAATTGTTAGCAATATTGTTCTATTGTTATTATTAGCATTATTTATATTCTGGCTTTGGTAGGTATAATTGTCATATATAATATTATGCAAGTAATAATTACAGTTAATTAATGATATTAATTGAAAATAATGATATAAATAACATTAGAAACTCGTTATTATTGTTATTATCATTCTATACTATTATGTATTGTTTATTATTAGTATAGTTGCAGACCAATAGATAGTATAACTGCAATAATTGCAATAAGAATGATAATATTGAAGAATTGCCCAATAATAAGGATAATAATTTGCAATATGATGTAATATTGCAATAATATGATGATAATGATTGATGATAATGATGATAATGTGATGATAACGATAATAATGATGATAATCAGATAATAATGATGATTAAACAACAGGAAATTGGGCAACATATATAATAAAAAAAGGTAAAAGAAAAAAATTCACAAAAGACGAAAAAAGACGGGCAAATCTAGCGAAATATAGGCCTTCTTGAGAGTTATACTCCAAAATGGACCCGTCTTGTTTCCATTCATTTGATGATTTTTTGGCAATTATTAGGGTAATAATGAATAATAATACCAGAATTGTATTAATTCATGACAATTAATGATGAAAAAGTGCAGAATAAAGAGAATTTTATAAACATTTGATGATTAGTAATAGTAGTACTATTATATTATTATTACCATTATTTCATTATAGTATTATGTCTTTATTATAGTATTATTATTATTATATTATTATTATTATTATTATTATTACTACGATACTACTACATATTATTACTATTATTATTATTATTATTACTACTAAGATTATTATCATCTATATTATTATTATCATCATATTTATTATTATTATTATTATTTATATTATTATCTCATTATTATTAATGATTATTATTATTATTAATTAATTATTATTATATTATTAGTACTTAAGTAATAGTATATTGCCAAAAAATTATATTATAACTGTAATAATAACTAATAATAAATGATAATAAATAAAATAATGATTAATAATAATTCTTATTAATATGTTATCAATATTGTATCGTATTATTATCATTCGTATTATGTTACGGGTAGGATAATGCAAATATAATTATTATAACCAGTAATAAGTACATGTAATAATGTATTACTTAAAAATAAATGATATAAATAATCTGGTATTGTAGAAAACTCGATTATGTTATTTCATTGTTATTATATTATATGTTGTTATGATTAGCTATAGTTGCAGAAATATATAGTTTATAACCTGCACCATAATTGCAATAAATGATTATAATTGCAATAATTGCAAATAATAATGATAATAATTGCAATAAGGATGATAATATTGCAATACTGATGATAATGATGATGATAATGATGATAATGATGAGATAACGATAATAATGATGTAATCCTGATAATAATGATGATCACAACAGGAATTTTGCCCATATTAATAAAAAAGGTAAAAGAAAAAAATTTTTCCCCAATAGTCGAAAAAGCGCAAAATCTGCGCCCTAATAAGGCCTTGTGAGAGTATACTCCAACATGAAGTTCTTTTTCCATTCATTTGGATGATCTTGGCAAGTATAGGAATAATGATATATAATTACCAGATTGTATAATCATGACAATAATGATGATAAAAGTGAGGAATAAAGAGAATTTTATAACATGTGATGATTCAGTAATAGTATTAATATTAGCATTATTATTATCATTATTATCATCATTATATTATTATTATTATATCGAGTTATTATTGATTATATATTATTAGTTATGTATTAATTATTATACTACTAGACTACGTACTACACTATTTATTATACTATTAGTATTCGATTATATTACTACTACTGATTATTATCATTATTATTATTATTAATAATATATGGGCACAATTCATTGTTGTATCATCATTATTATCAGGACTCATATCATTCTTATTCATCGTTATCATCATCATCGCCCACATCATTATTTTCATCATCATTGATCATTCATTAGTATTAGCTCCCACAATTAGTATCATCATTATTGCAATTAGTATTCATTATTATTGCAATTATTGCAATTATTTAAACATTATTATTGCAATTATTGCAGTTATACTAATATTCTGCACAAATATACTAATAATAACAACAATAATAATAGTAATAACAATGAAATAACAATAATAACTGAGTTTTAGAATAATTATTATATCATTATTTTAATTAATATCATTATTACTGTAAGTATTACTGTTATAATAATTATATTTGCAATTATACTACCCGTTAGAAATAATAAATAATGATAATAAAAAAACAATAACAATACCGAATCTTCGCCATACAATATTATAACGATTATTATTATTCAGTATTTATAGTATTTATCATTATATGTTAGTTATTACCAGTTATAATATAATTTTGGCAACTTACTAATACTTAAAGAATAATAATAATAATAATAATAATAATAATAAATAAAATAATCCTAATAATAATAATAATAATAATAATATATTATAGAATTAATAATAATGATAATCGAATACAGCCACATAATGATACTAATGTTTAGTAGTAATAATAATAATAAATAATAATAGTTAATAATAATAGTAGTAGAGTAGTAGTAATAATATAATAATAATAATAGAATAATAATAATAAATAATAATAATAATAATAATAATGATAATAATGATAATAAGTCAATGATAATAGTAAGACTATTACTTATATCACTACAAATGTTAGCAAAATTCGCGCTATTCTCACTTTTATTCATCCATTATTTCATGATTAATTACAAATTCGGTAATATATTATCATTATTACCCAATAATTGCACCAAAATCATCAAAAGAATGGAGCAAAACGGCAGTTTGGGAGTATACTCTCAAAAGGCTATATTTTGCTAGTTTTGCCGCTTTTTCGACTTTGGCCACATTTTTTTCTTTGTACCTTTTTTTACATATAAATGGGACACAAGTCCTGTTGTTATATTCATTATTATCATGACTATCATCATTATTATCGTATCCTCATCATTATCATCATTATCATCATCATTATCATCATTATTGCAATTATTTCATCATTATTGCAATTTTATCATTATTATTGCAATTATTGCAATTATTATCATTATTATTGCAATTATTGCCAGTTATACTATATATTTCTGCAACATACTAATAATAACAACAATAATAATAGTAATAACAATGATAATAACAATAATAACATATTGATAACAATATTATAACGATTATTATTATCATTATTATATTTATTATCATTATTATAGTTATTATTACAGTTATAATATAATTTTTGGCAATAATACTAATATTTAAAGTAATAATAATAATAATAATAATAATAATAATAATAATAATAATAATAATAATAATAATAATAATAATAATAATAATAATAATAATAATAATGATAATATAATAATAATGATAATAATAAGAATTAGAATTAATGATAATAATGATAATAATAATGATAATGATGTGATAACGATAATAATGATGATAATCATGATAATAATGATGATAAGAACAGGAATGTGTCATATATAATAAAAAAAGTAAAAGAAAAAAATCAAAAGTCGAAAAAGCGGCAAATCTAGCGAAATATAGCCTTTTGAGAGTAGACTCCAAAATGACCGTTTTTCCATGCATTTGAGATTCTGGCAATAAGTTATTAGGGTAATAATGATAATAATACCAGAATTTCTATTAAAGCATGACAATAATAAGGATAAAAGTGAGAAAAAGACAATTTGGATAACATTGATGATTATTACTATTAGTACTATTCTCAATATTATTATAATTATGTCTTATTATTATTATTATTATTATATTATTATTATTATTATTATTACTTTAATCATTAGTATTATTGCCAAACAATATATTATAACTGGAATAATAACAATAATAATAATAATAAGTATAATTATATAATACTAATTGTTATAATATTGTCATTAAGATTATTATTGTTATATTATCATATATTTTATTCTTACTGGTATTATAATTGTAAAAATAATTATTATAACAGTAATACTTACCGTAATAACGATATTAATTAAAATAATGATATAAATTAATGATTATAAAGACGTATTATTGTTATATTATTGTTATTACTATATTATTGTAGTTGTATGGTATAGATGTAAAAATATATATTAGAAAACTGCAATAATTGCAATGATAAGATAATAATTGCACTAATGATGATATAATTGCAAATAATGATGATAATGATGATGATAATGATGATAATGATGATAATGATGCATGGATAACGATGATAATGATGAGTAATCATGATAATAATGATGTTAATAACAGGAATTGTGTCCATATATATAAAAAAAAGGTTTAAAAGAAAAAAAAATCCCCCAAAAGTCAAAAAGCGCGCAAAATCTAGCGAAATATAGCCTTTTGAGAGTAGACCCAAAATGACGTTTTTTTTCATCATTTGATGATTTGGCAATATTAGGGTATAATGATAATAATTACCGAATTCTATTAATATGACAATAAGGATGATAAAAGTGAGAATAAAGAGAATTTGCGGAGAACTTTGTATGATATTACTATTTTACTATTATATTATTATTAGCATCTATTATTATTATTATTTTCATTTTATTTTATCATTTTTTATTATTTAGTATCGATTATTATTATTATTATTACTTTAAACATTTATATTATGGCCAAAAATATATTATAACTGTAATAATAAACAATAGTAATAACAATAAGTATAATGATAATACTACTAATTGTTATAATATTGTTATTAATATCATTATTGTTATTATTATCATATTATTATTCTTACTGGTTTAGTAAAATTGTAAAAATAATTATTTATAACAGTAATAATTACAGTAATAACGAATTAATTAAAATAATGATATAATAATGATTATACAGACGTATTATTGTTATACTATTATTATTGTAGTTGTTATTAGTATAGATGTAAAAAAATATATTACAACTGCAATAATTGCAATGAAATGATAATAATGCAATAATGATGATAATAACGCAAAATGATGATAATGATGATGATAACTGATGATAATGATGATAATGAGATGA
This sequence comes from Penaeus monodon, assembly GCF_015228065.2. Classification (NCBI taxonomy): domain Eukaryota; kingdom Metazoa; phylum Arthropoda; class Malacostraca; order Decapoda; family Penaeidae; genus Penaeus; species Penaeus monodon. Next base: position 10,468 of record NW_023664392.1, read on the forward strand.
TAACGATCATAATGATGATAATCATGATAATAATGATGATAATAACAGGATGGTCCATAGAAATAAAAAAAGGTTTAAAAAGAAAAAAAATCCCAAAAAGTCGAAAAAGCGGGCAAAATCTCGCGAAATATAGCCTTTTGAGAGTAGACTAAAAAATGACGTTTTTTCCATTCATTTGATGATTCTGGCCAATTATTAGGGTAATAATGTTAATAATTACCAGAATTCTATTAATCATGACAATAATGGATGATAAAAGTGAGAATAAAGAGAATTTGGATAAAATTGATGATTATTCATTATTCCTATTATCATTATTATTAGCATTATTATTATTATATTATTATATTATTATTATTATTATTTATTATTATATTCATACTTTAATCATTAGTATTATTGCCAAAAATATATTATAACTGTAATAATAAAATAATAATAATAATAAGTATCATATTATAATAATACTAATTGTTATAATATTGTTATTAAGATTATTATTGTTATATTATCAATTATTATTACGTACTGGTAGTATAAGGTAAAAATAATTATTTATAACATAATAATTACAGTAATACGATATTAATTAAAATAATGATATAAAATAATGATTTAAAGACGTTATATTGTTAGTTATTATTGGGATTACTATTTATTATTGTAGTTGTTATTAGTACACGATGTAAAAATATATATATATAAACTGCAATAATTGCATGATAATGATAATAATTGCAATAATGATGATAATAATTGCAATAATGATGATAGATGATGAGATAATGATGATAATGATGATAATGATGATGATAACGATAATAATGATGATAATCATAATATAATGAATAATAACAGGAATTGTGTCCATATATTAATAAAAAACAAATGTAAAAGCAAAAAAATCCCCAAAAGGACGAAAAAGCGGCAAAAAGCTAGCGAAATATAGCCTTTTGAGAGTAGGACTCAAAAAATGACGTTTTTCTATTCATTGATGATTCTGGCAATTATTAGGGTAATAATGATAATAATTAACAGAATTTATAATTCATGACAAATAATGATGATAAAGTGAGATAAAGAAGAATTTGGATAAAATTTGATGATATTACTATTATTAAAATTATCATTATATTAGCATTATTATTGTTATTTTTATTTTTTACTATTACTATTATTATAATTATTATTATAATTATTATTATTATTATTATTATTATTACATTTAAATCATTAGGATTATTGCCAAAAAAATAATTTTTATCTTTTTTTACCACTGTAATAATAACAATAATAATAATAATAAGTATAAGTATAATAATACTAATTGTTATAATATTGTTATAAATATTATTATTATTATTATATCATTATTATAGTCTTACTGGTAGTATAATGTAAAAATAATTATTATAACATAATAATTACAGTAATAACGATTATAATAAAATAATGATTTTGTTATAAAAAAAAAAATAAAGATTATAAAGACGTTTATTATTGTTATTATTATTGTTTATTACATTAATTATGTAGTTGTTATTAGTATAGATGTAAAATATATATTATAACTGCAATGAATTGCAATGCTAATGATAATAATTGCAATAATGTGATAATAATATGCAATAATTGCTGAGAATGATGATAATGATGATGATAACGATAATAATGATGATAATCATGATAATAATGATGATAAGAACGGGAAATTGTGTTCCATATATAATAAAAAAGGTGTTAAAGAAAAAAAAATCCAAAAGCGAAAAAGCGGCAAAATCTAGCGAAATATAGCCTTTGAGAGTAGACTCCAAAATGACGTTTTTTTCCAATCATTTGATGATTCTGGCAATTTTAGGGTTAAAATGATAATAATTACCAGAATTCCCCTATTAAATAAAATAAAAGAAAAATATTAATCATGACAATAATGATGATAAAAGTGGAAATAAAGAGGAATTTGGATAAACATTTGATGATATTCCTATTATTACTATTATCCTTATTATTAGCAGTATCATTATATTATGATTATTATTAAGTATTATATTATTAGTATTATTATTATTATTATTATTATTATTAATATTAGCTTAATAATTAGTATTATTGCCAAAAAAAATAATATAACTGTTATATAATAACAATAATAATAATATAAGTATAATTATAATAATACTAATTGTATTAATATTGTTAGAATATTATTATTGTATTATTCATGATTATCTTCTTACTGTGTAGTATAATTGTAAAAAATATTATTATAACAGTAAAAATACCAGTAATAACGAATTAATTAAAATAATGATATAAATAAGATTATAAAGACGTTATTATTGTTATATTATTGTTCATTACTATTATTATGTAGTTGTATAGTATAGATGTAAATAAAATATATATTAGAACGCAATAATTGCAATGCTACTGGATAATAATTGCAATAATGCTGATAATAATTGCAATAATAGATGACTAATGATGATGATAATGAGATAATGATGATAATGATGATGATAACGAAATAATGATGATAATAATGAGAATAATGATGATAATACCAGGAATTGTTGTCCATATATATAAAAAAAGGTAAAAGAAAAAAAAATCACAAAATCGAAAAAGCGGCAAATCTAGCGAAATATAGCTTTTGAAGTAGACTCCAAAATTGACGCTTTTCCATTCATTTGAGATTCTGGCAATTATTAGGGTAATAATGATAATAATTACCAGAATTCTATTAATCATGACAATTAATGATGATAAAAGTGAGAATAAAGAGACATTATGGATTAAAATTTGATGATTATTACTATTATGACTATTATCATATTATTAGCAGTATTACTATTATTATTTTAGTATATATTAGTATTACTCATTATTATTAGTATTATGTATTATTATTATTATTACCGTTAATCATTAGTATTTATTGCAAAAAAAATATATTAATACTGTAATAATAACAATAATAATAATAAAAGTATAATTATAATAATACTAATTGTTATAAATTGTTTTTAAATTATTATTGTTATATTATCATTATTATTATTCTTACTGGTGTATAATTGTAAAAATAATTATTATAACAGAACTAATTACAGTAATAACGATATTAATTAAAATAATGATATAATCATGATTATAAAGACGTTATATTGTTATGATTAGTTATAGCTATTATTATTGGTATGGTTAGTTAGATGTAAAAATATTATATTAAACTGCAATAATTGACAAATGATCTTAATGATAATATTGCAATAATGATGAAATAATAGTTTTGTTCAATAATGATGATAATGATTGTGATATGATGATAATGATGATAATGATGATGAATACGATATATAATGATGTAATCATGCATAATAATGATGATAATAACAGGAATATGTGTCAATATATAATAAAAAAAAGGTAAAAGAAAAAAAAAAAATCCCAAAAAGTCGAAAAAAGCGGCAAAATCTAGCGAATATAGCCTTTTGAGAGTAGACTCCAAAATGACGTTTTTTCCATTCATATGATGATTCTGGCAATATTAGGTTACTAATGATAATAATTACCGAATTTATTAACATGACAATAATGATGATAAAAGTGAGAATAAAGAGAATTTGGATAACATTTTAGATTATTATATTATACTATTATCATTTATATACCACTATTATTGTTATATATTATTATTATTATTATTATTATATTATTATTATTATTATTACTAGTATTACTTTTAATCATAGTTATATTGCCAAAAAATATATTATAACTGTAATAATAACAATAAGAATAATAATAAAGTATAATTATAAAATACTAATTGTTATAATATTGTTATTAAGATTATTATTGTTATTATATCATTATTATTATCCTTACTGGTAGTATAATGGTAAAAATAAATTATTAAACAGTAATAATTACAGTAATAACGATATTAATTAAAATAATGATATAAAAAAATGATTATAAAAAGAGTTATTATTTGTTATTAGTATTGGTTGATTTACTATATTATTGTAGTGCATTAGTATAAGATGTAAAAAATATATTATAACTGCAATAGTGCAATGATAATGATAATAATTGCATAATGATGATAATAATTGCAATAATGATGATAATGATGATGATAATGATGATAATTGATGATAATGATGATGATAACGATAATAATGATGAATAATCATGATAGTAATGCATGATCAAATGGAATTGTGTCCATATATATAAAAAAAGGTAAAGAAAAAAAATCCCAAAAAGTCGAAAAAGCGGGAAAAATCTAGCGAAATATAGCCTTTGAGAGTTAGACTCCCAAAAATGGACGTTTTTTCCATTACATTTCTGTGATTCTGGCAATTATTAGGAGTAATAATGATAATATTACCAGAATTCTATTAATCATGACAATAATGATGCTAAAAGTGAGAATAAAGAGAATTTTGCCGATAACATTTGATGATTATTACTATGTAAGTTACATATTATCATTATATTAGTAACATTATTATATTATTATTATGTATTATAGTATTATTATTTATTATTATTATTATATTATTCTTATATATTATGACTTTATCATTAGTAATAATTGCCAAAAAAATATATTATAACTGTAATAATTACAACAATAATAATAATAAGTATAATTATAATAATACTAATTGTTATATACGTTATTAATATATTATTGTTATTATTATCATTAGTATTATTATTACTGGTAGTAAATTGTAAAAATAATTATATAACAGTAATTAATTACATTACTAACGATCTAATTAAAATAATGATATAAATATGTATTATAAAAGACGGTATTATTGTTATACTATTGTATTACTATTATATTGTAGTTGTTTATTAATATAGATGTAAAAATCTATATTATCAACGGCAATAATTGCAATGATAATGATAATAATTGCAATAATGTGAAATAATTGCAATAATGATGATAATGATGATGATAATGATGATAATGATGACAATGATGATGATAACGATAAATAATGATGATAATCAGATAATAATGATGAGAAAACAGGGAATTGTGATCCATATATAAAATAAAAAAAAAGGTAAAAGAAAAAAAATCCCAAAAGTCGAAAAAGCTGGCAAAAATCTAAGCGAAATATAGCCCTTTTGAGAGTAGGACTCCAAAAAGGGACGTTTTCCATTCATTTGATGATTATGGCAATTATTAGGTAAATGATAATAATACAGAAATCTAGTAATCCTGACAATATGATGATAAAAGTGAGAATAAAGAGAATTTGGATAACATTTGATGATTATACTATTATGACTATAGCCTTATTATTAGATTATTATTATTATTATTATTATTATTATTATTATGATATTATATTATTATTAATACTTTATTATTAGATTATTGCCAAAAAATTATTATAAAACTGAATAATAAACAATAATAATAATAATAAGTATAATTATAATAATACTACTTGTTATATATTTGATTAATATGATTATGGTTAATTATTATCATTATTATTATTATTACTGTAGTATAATTGTAAAAATAATTATTATAACAGTAATAATTACAAGTAATAACGATATTAATTAAAATAATGATATAAATAATGATTATAAAGACGTTATTATTGTATTATTATGTTATTATATTATTTTTTAATTTTTGTAGTTGATAGTATAGATGTAAAAATATATATTATAACTGCAATAATTGCAAGATAATGATAATAATGTGCCCAAATAATGATGATAATAATTGCCAATAATGATGTGATAATGATGGATAAATGATGTATAATGATGATAATGATGAGGATAACCATAATAATGATGATAATCATGATAGTAATAATGATAATAAAGGGAATGTGTCCAATATATAAATAAAAAAAAAAGGTAAAAGAAACAAAAATCCCAAAAGTCGAAAAAAGCGGGAAAATCTAGCGAAATATAGCATTTGTGAGAGTAGACTCCAAATGACGTTTTTTCCATTCATTGATGATTCTGGCAATATTAGGGAATAATTAAATATTACCAGAATTCTATTAATCATGACAAATAAGATGATAAAAGTGAGAATAAGAGAATTTGGATAACATTTGAGATTATTACTATTATTACTATTATCATTATTATTATATTATCTATTATTATATCTTATTATTATCATTATTATCTATTATTATTATTTATTATATACTTTAATCATTAGTATGATTGCAAAAAATTATTATAAACTGTAAAATAACAACTAATAATAAAAATAAGTTAAATTATAATAATATAATTGTTATCAATATTGTTATTTTTAATATTAGTTTATGTTATTATTATCATTATTATTATTCTACTGGATAGTATAATGTAAAATAATTATTATAACAGTAATAATTACAGTAATAACGATATTAATTAAAAAATGATATAAATAATGATTATAAAGCGTTCATTATTGCTTATTATTAGTTTATACTATTATGATTGTTAGTTGCTTATTAGTATATATGTAAAAAATTATTATATAACTGCAATAATGCAATGATAATGAAATATTGAAAAATGATGATAATAATTACAATAATGATGATAATGATGATGATAATGATGATAATGTGATGATAACGAAAATGATGATAATCATGATAATAATGATGATAATAACAGGAATTGTGTTCCATTATATAATAAAAAAAAAGGTAAAGAAAAAAAAAAACACAAAAGTCGAAAAAGCAGCCAAAATCTAGCGAAAAATAGCCTATTCAGAGTAGACTACAAAATGACGTTTTTTCCATTCATTTGATGATTCTGGCAATATTAGGGTAAAATGATAATAATACCAGATTTATTAATATCATGACAATAATGAGATAACAAGTGAGAATAAAGAGAATTTGGATAACATTGGATGATTATTACTATTAGTACTATTATCATTATTATTAGCATTATTATTATTATTAGTATTATGTATATTATATTATTATTATTATTATTATTAGTGTATTATTACTTTAATCATTAGTATTATTGCAAAAAATATATTATAACTGTAATAATAACAATAAAGTAATAATCAATAAGTATAATTATAAAAATACTATGTTATAATATGTGTTATATATTAATTATTTGTATTATTATCATATTATGTATTCTTACTGAAGTAGTATAATGAGCTTAACAAAATAAACATTAATTTATAACAGTCAATAATTACAAGTATAAACGATATTAATTAAAAGTAAATGATATAAATAATGATTATAAAGACGTTATTATTGTTATTAATTGTATACTATTATTATGTTTTAGTTGTTATTAGTTATAGATGTAAACTAAAAATATATATATAACTGCAATAATTGCAATGATAATGATAATAATTGCAATAATGATGATAATAATTGCACTAAAGATGATAATAGATGATAATGGATGAATGATAAAGAGCAAAATTGAGATAAATCATGATAATAGATAGATGATAATAAAAGGAATTGTTCAATAGATAATAAAAAAAGGTTGAAAAGAAAAAAAATCCCTAAAGTCGAAAACGCGGCAAAATCCTAGCAACAAATATAGCCTTTGAGAGTAGACTGCCAAATGGACGTTTTTTCCATTCATTTGATGATTCTGGCACATTATTAGCCGGTGAATATTATGATCAAGTAAATTACCAGAATTCTTATTAATCCATGACAATAAATGATGATAAAGTGGAGAGATAAAGAAGAATTAATGAGATAACATTTTGTGATTAAATTACTAATTATTACGATTATCATTATATTAGCGACTCATTAGTATTATTATTATTATTTAATTATTATTATTATTATATTATTATTTATTATTACTTATACTTTAATCATTAGTATTATTGCCAAAAAAATAATTATAAGCTGTAATAATAACAATAATAATAATAATAAGTATAATTATAAAATACAATTGTTATAATATTTGTTATAATTTATATTGTTATTATTATCTTATTATTATTCTTACGGTTAGTATAATTGATAAACAAATAAATTATTATAACAGCTAACAAAATAATTACAGTAATCCAACGATATTATTAAGATATAATGATATAAATAAGATTATAAGACTGTTATATTTTTATTAATTATTGTTATACTATTACTTATATGTCAGTGTTATCTAATATACGATACGTAGACTAAAATTCTATTATGTATCAACATGCAATAATGCAATGATAATGAATTGAATAATGTGCAATAATGATGATATCAATAATTGACAGATAATGATGAATAAGATGAATAGTATAAATGATGAAGAATGATGATGATAACAGATAATAATGATGATAATCATGATATAATTAATGAGTGATAATAAACAGGAATATGTGCTCCATATATAATAAAAAAAATCGGTATAAAGGAAAAAAATCCCAAAAGTTTTCTGAAAAAGCAGGCGAAAACTCTAAGCCGAAATACTCGCCTTTTTAGGTGAGAGTAGAATCCATTAATCGACGTTTTTTTCCATTCATTTGATGGATGCTGGAACCAATTAGTAGGCGTGAAAATAATGATAGATAATTACCTCGAAGTTCTTATTAATCATGACAATTAATGATGATAAAGTGAGAAAGAATCCCCTTTTACGAGAATTTGCAGAGAATACATCGTTGATGATTATTACTAGGTATATCTATTAGCCATGATTAGATGAGTAGGTATTATCAGTATTATTATTATTATGTATTAGGTATTATTGATTAATGTATTATTATTTTAGTTATTATTATTGTAAATATATTACTAGTTATCATTAGGTATATATTGCCAAAAAATAGATTATAACTGTAATAATAACAATAATAATAATAAAAGTATAATTATAATAATATAATTGTGTTTTAGTTAAATCAGTAGAATCATAATAGTTATTAATTATTACGTTAATTATCATTATTAATTATCTTATCTGGTAGTATAATGTAAAAATAATTATTTTATAACAGTAATAATTACAGTAATAAACGATATTAATTAAAATAATGATATAAATAATGATTAATAAAGACGTAGTATTAGTGTTAAAGACATGAGTGTTATGTACTAGTTTGTATTATTGTAGTTGCTTCATTACGATAAGATGTAAAAACATATATTAAACTGCAACTAATGCAATGCTAATGATAATAATTGCAATAATGATGTATAATGATTGACAATAAGGATTGATAATGATGATGATAATGATGAATAATGATGATAATGAGAGGATAGATGATAATAATGTATGATAACTCAATGATAATAATGCATGATAAAACAGGAATTGTTACTGTTCCATATATAATAAAAAAAGACGGTTAAATAGCAAAAAAAGATAAATGAAGCCGGCGCCCCCAATAGTACGAAAACAGCGCGCCATAAATCTAAGACTGAATATAGCCTTTATGAGGAGTAGACTCAACAACGACCGTTTTTTTCCATTCATTGATGATTCTGCACATTATTCAGCAGATGAATAATGTAGATAATAATATCACCAGATCTATGAATTCATGACAATAAATGATGATTACAGTGAGCTAATAAAAGACAACAGAATTATGGAATATACATTGCGATGAGTATTACTAATTATTACTAATGCTATCATTATATCAGCATATTATTAGGTATTAGTTATTGATTATTATATTATTATTAGATTCATTATTATTATTATTATTTAATTTAATCATTGGATATATGACAAAAAAGATAGTATAACTGTAATAATGACAATAATAATAATAATAAGTATACTTATAATAATACTAAATTTTTATAATATTGTTATTAATATTATTATTGTTATTATTATCCTTTTATTATTTTTACTGGGATATAATTGTAAAAAATAATTATTATCAGTAATAAATACGTAATAACGATATTAAATTAAATAAGATATAAAAAGTTATAAAAAAAGTTTTTAATTTTTATTTTATTGTTTTTACTATTATTATCGTAATTGTTATTTTAAAAGATTAAAAATATATATTATAAATTTTAATAATTACAATAAAAATGATAATAATTTCAATAATGTGATAATAAATTTAATAATGATGATAATGATGATAATATGATGATAACGTAATAATGATGATAACTGATAATATGATGTAATAGCAGGAATTGTGTCCCCTATTAATATAAAAAGGTAAAAAAAAAAAAAACCCAAAGCGAAAAGCGGCAAAAACTAGCGAAAAATAACCTTTTGAGAGTAACTCCAAAATGACGTTTTTTTCCCTTCATTGATTTCGACAATTATTAGGGTAAAAATGATATAATTACCAATTCTATAATCATGAAATAATGATGATAAAAGGAGAATAAAAAGGGAAATTTGGGTAACATTTGTGATTATTAAAAATTACTATTATCATTTTTTTTTCATTATTTTCATTATTATTATTATTATTATTATTTTTATTATTACTTTTAAATTATCATTATTATTTCCAAAAAAAATATTAAACTGTAATAAAACAAAATAATAATAATAAGTAAATTATAATAAACTAATTGTTTAATATTTTTATTAATATTATTTTGTTATTTTATCATTATTTTATTTTACTGGAGTAAAATTGTAAAAAAAATTTTATAACTTATAATTAAAGTAATAACGATTAAATTTAAATAATGAATTTAAAAATGTTATAAAAAGTTTTTATTTTTATATTGTTGTTATTACTATTTTTTGTATTGTTATTAGTATGGATTTAAAAATAATATTATAACTGCAATAGTTCAATAAAAAATGATAATAAATTTCAATAATGATGATAATAATTGCAATAAGATGATAAAGATAAATTTTGATGATAACGAAAAATGATGATAATTTGATAAAAATGATGATAATAACAGAATTGTGTCCAATATAAAAAAAAAAAGGGAAAAAAAAAAAAATCCCCTAACGAAAAAACGGCAAAAACTAGCGAAAAATAGCCTTTTTAGATAGCTTCAAAATGACGTTTTTCCATTATTTGATGATTCTGGGAATTATTAGGGTAATAATGATAATAATTTTAGAATTTATTTAAACATGACAATAATGAGTAAAAGGAGAATAAAGAAATTTGGTAACATTTTATTTATTATATTATTTCTATTACATTATTATTATCATTATTATCATTTAATATTATTATTATTATTATTATTTTTATTTTATATTATTTTTATTTTAATTTTTGTATTAAGCCAAAAAAAATATTTTAAATGTAAAAATAACAAAAATAATAAAATAAGTATAATTATAAAAAAACTAATTGTTATAATATTTTATTAACTATTATTATTGTTATTATAATCATTTTTATTATTTTTACGGGTAGTATAATGAAAAAATATATATTATACAGTAATAATTACAGAAATAACGAATTAAAAAAAAATAATGATTTAAAAAATGTTTTATAAAAACGTTTTATTGTTTATTTTTTGGGTTATTACTATTTTTTGTATTTGTTTTTATATAGATATAAAAAAAAAAAAAATATATTACAACTGCAAAAATTTGCAATAATAATTGAAATTTGTATAATAATTGCAATAATGAAGAAAGATGAGATATGAGATGATCCGATAAAATGATGATAATCATGATAATAAGATGAAAAAAAGGAATTGTGTCCATATATAAAAAAAAAAAAGGTAAAAGAAAAAAGATCCCAAAGTCGAAAAGGGAAAAATTAGCGAAATATGTTTTTGAGAGAAAACTCCCAATGACTTTTTTCCATTCTTTTGATGTTTTTGCTTTATTAGGTAAAATGATAAAAATTTACCAGAATTTTTTATCATGACAATTGTGATAAAAGGAAATAAAAAAATTTGGATAACTTTGATATTATTAATATTATTAATTATCATTATTATGATCATTTTTATCTTTATTATCATTATTATTATTATTATTTTATTATTAATTATTTATTATTATTTTTATTATTGCACGCCAGTGGGTCTTTGTCTCTGTCAAAACGTTTAACATGAAGGGACCTGGCAAACATGACGCAGCGGCTGTGAGGGGAGGGCGGGGGAACAAGCCAAGAGAGGGAGTGGGGGGGCTGCTCCGGGGAAAACCCTTGTGGGGCCCTTTGTGCTTGATAACATTGTGTTGCCCTGTTATAGTTGTTTGGTTTGGGGCAGGCTGTTTCCCCCCTGTTGTGCCTGAAAAAAGGAGGGGAAAATAACTGTGTAAATAAGGAAAAGACTGTCTCGTGTGTTTATTTCGTGCCCTGCCTATCCATTTGGGCGTTTTCCTCCGGTGTTTGGGACGCTGGGGTGCTGGGTGCTCTTGGGTGTTCATGTTCAGACCCTGTGGAAACACGCCGTCTGCCTAGCCTGTTTGTGTTGGTGGAGAGAGACGAGGGGGCGCGTAAAAAATGGTGTCGGGAGGGGGATTTGTGATATTTGATCAGTGAGACGCCCCGTTTATCATGTCCAAAGATGGGGCACCCAATGAGGGGAGGGGCTTGCTGAGGCAGGCACGAGTGGGGTAAGCCGGCCAGATGGCCCTGATCACTGCCATGGGGCCGGTATGAGGAGGAAAGGGCAAAAAGGCAAAAGCAGGCACAGAGGGCAACCAGCAGGCGCACCATCTCGTCGGAGGGCAAAAGGGAAGGCAGCGGAACAGTTCTGCGATTTGTTGAGGTGCTACAGAGAAATCTTGCATCTGTGAGGGGAAAACTAGCAGTACACCGACAAGGCCTCCCAAGCGTGAAGGTGAACGAGGGAGGAGGTGCAGACTCTAAGGGCGAGGTTCAGGGCCTGAGGGGAAGTAAAGGGAGGAAAGGGGGGCGTCACGGTATACGTTGCAAGCGAGAAGGCAGACGAGGTTCTGGCAACAGATGCGAGTGTCAGTTTAAAGGGGGTCTCCGGGGGTCCATGGCAGAAACCCCCGGGCCCTCGCAGCGTCGGTCGGAGCCGGGTCGCTGCAGAAGGCTGGGGGACCCATGGAACCGCTCCCTTGGGATAGGTGGCGGAAAAACTCGGACCCGGAAACCCCGCCTCTTTTCCCTCCCTCCCCCCCTTCCCCCCCCCGGGGGCGTGTTATTTCCCCGGCACGCGTTTTCCCCCCTTCAGCCCTGGGCCTCCGACTTCTGTGGGGCAAAGCCAGCGAGTACGCGGGAAAGGTGGCCGGGGAGGCTATGTCCCCAAATTTTGAAATACGGGCATCTGCCCAGGGCGGGAGCCAGGAAAGAAGGCCCTACAGCTGGTAACGCGCTAGGGGCCCCGCGGGGGAAAAGTGTTGGGGCACTCCCACCCCAAACATCCTCTTACACCAGCGTGGCGGGGGGGCTTTGAAACGCCGTTTGGGGCACCACCCCCAAGGGGGCCGAGGTAATCGGGCCCACTTAAGAAGCGGACTCGTGAGCGGGGGGACACTTCCCATGGCGCAGGTTTGGGGGAGGCCTGGAAAGGGGCCCTTACCCGGGGTGGGGAAAGAGATGATCGTGGTCCTGGCCCGTGTTTCTTTGTTGCGCTTTCAGGCCCGCCCCCAAATTAGTCAAGCGGGCACACCTGAGGCCCTGCAGGGGGCCTGGCGAGGGCCTTGGGTTTCGAGGCCTTCCTAAAGGCAACGATGGCCTTCAGCCCCGCCGTGCCTGGGGGCCCGGGAAAGGCTAAGGGGAAAAAAATAGCATTGGGGAGGTGACCCGAGAATTTTCCAAAGGGCTTTTTTGGGGGCTGCGGGAGGTGGGGACAGACGTGTCGTTCGGGGGAGCGAGAACCTCCTCTAACTGGGGTTCTATCCCTTTCCAGCATAGCAAGGATGTGGCAGGTATGGTCCCCATCAGAGGGCATGTCCTAACAAAGGGAAGTGTACAGGCAAAAAACCTGGGAAGGGGCCAAAACCCCAGCCGCCCATTTCCCCGGACCACTTGGGAACTGCCGTCAAACCAGCACGATGCAGGGGAGGGTCAATGATGGGAAGCCATGCCGCGACAGTGGAACTGGGCTGAGAAGCCCCTATTGGGGCCCTATATGTTGGCCACTATGCGATTTCCAGACGCCCACAGGACTGTGTGGTGTCACGGGGCTTTGGTGCGCAAAAGGGCCAGTGAGGCTGTTTTGGGCGGGGCAGCAGGGTGAAGGGGGCCCGGGTATGGGCCCGATTGGAGGCCTGTTTTCTGGGCCGACTCCCGACAGAAAAAGGGCTGTGTCGACTTGGACGGAAGCTGGGAGGGTGGCCGTAAAAGAGGTCCCCTTGCTTCCAGGGGTTTGGGTTTTGCAGAGGTAGTTACAGTGAGCGACTGCCCCTTCCCCCAGGACAGAGTCTAGAATCCGTGTCGACTGTAAAGGGGATGCGGGGAGTAGGGCCTCGTGGACCCCAACAAAATTGCAGCGGGCTGATGTGTAGGGGTTGGGGGCGGACCCCTTTTTGGGCCAGGGGGGGGGTTTTTTAGTTTTGGTAGCCAACTTCCCGTAAGCCCAGGGGTCCCAGCTGGTGCAAGCTGGGCCTTGTGGGGAAGGGGAGCGTCCAAAGTCGTCGGGGAGCGGGATTTTGGTTGGTGGGGCCTTTGCCTGACTTCCTCGGGACTTGGCGCACCGGAGCGCCGCAACCTGAGGGAAGCACAGACAGAAAAGATGGGTCGCACCTGTCTCGTATGCAGTTGTGTTAGCAGGGGTGATTTGGACCGGGCCGCACAGGTTTGGTGAAGCACCACATTAACAGGGGAAGTGTTTGCCCAAGACCCCCCCCCGGTATTGCACCAACCAGACGAGAAGAGATGCAGCGCACTGTCATGAGCTGGGGCACAGGGGGTTTTTGAACGGTCAAAAAGCCAGGTCATCAGGGTAGTCCTGGTAAAGAAAAAGGAGGGGCACACAAGCTTCGGTGCACCGGGCGTAAATGACAGCTATCAAGGCTCATACCCATTCCCGAGAATTTGACACATCGATGCTTGGGGGGGGGCCGGTGGTTTCCACACTCGCCTAAGTCGGGTTATCCCGGTAGATGGCGGAAAACAACCAAAACGCCTTTTCCTTGGGGCAAGCCTGTGGCTTTTAAAACTCTCCCCTTGTTTGCAATGCCCCGGGTTTGTTTCGAGCTCTGATGGGGGGTATTGGAGGGCCTGCGGGGAAAAACGGCCTTTCTACATTGATGATCATCGCTTCGGGAGCCCTTCGAGGAGGAGCTGGAGGGGTAGAGGAATACTACAGCGGTTGGGGAAAGGCCCAAACCCTAAACTCAGCCCCAAGAAATGCTCGATTTTTTCCAGCATGGGGTCCATTCTGAGATTAGTCAGTAAAGACGGTGTGCGCACCGACCACAAAGGGTGGCGGGGGTGGAAAAGGGGCCACTTCCCCAAATGTGGGGGAAAAGTCGGGAGCTACCTGGGCCTGTGCCATCTACCCCCGTTTTGTCGGGACTTCGCCAGTATGGGGCCTCCTCTCCACCGACTTACACGAAAAGGGATGCTTCCAGGGGGACGGGCGTGTCAGTCCATTTGACAACCTAAAGAAGCCCTGATGGAAGCACCGGTTTTGCCCTACCCGGCCCCAAAGCTCCCATCCTTTTGGGGACACTGAGCTAGTGGGGAAAGGGCATCGGGGCATTTTTGTCACAGATAAGGAGGGGAAGGATATTCGGGGGCCTACTACAGTCCCAAATTTTGAGGCCGAACGAAACTATTGTGTGACAAAAAAAGATTTGCTGGGGGGTGAGGTCTGGAGCACTTTCACCCATACCTCTACGGGCCGAGTTCCCCACCGGGATGCCATGCTGCCCACAGTGGTTAACACTAGGTAAAGGGGGTCGCTGGCAAGGTGGTTGGGCCCCTTTAAACATAAAATACCACATCTCCACCCCCGGGGGTCGTGCCCATTGCAACGTGACACCTATCGACCCCCCGTTAGGCTATTTGCTCACACTTTTTCCAGAAGGCTCTGACCGTGGCCTCCGTCTGCGGGTGCGGGAATGTCCACAAGGGGATGTGAGTGGCGAAAGGGCACAACGGAGGACTCGCCCTTGCTCCCTTGTCCGGGGGTTTGAGGCTCTCGGGGACCCCCCATTTGGGGAGGCCGGGGCTGCGGAGAGCCCCCCCAAAAAGGGTTCGGGTGGCCCAGTGGGAAACATTCGAGTGGATCAAAGGGGGGGTTAGTGAACGCTGGTCAGTTGAGGAAGTGGACAGTGACACGTGGGTAGTTTAGCCCAGACCATCTCTGATTTTGTAGGGAATTACTGCGGGTTTACCAGTGGCCCTTGGGCGAAAAAAAGACCTGGCCGCCCCGTCACTTTTTCTACTGGGTGGGCATGAGAAGTGACGTGTCCGAGTGTGTAGAGCATGTGATGTGTGCAGTGCAAAAAAGGCCCCGCTAGAAAGAACCGGCCCCGTTCAGGTGTACTGTTTTGGGGCCCCATGGAACGGTGGCAATAACATTGCTGGTCCGCTCCTCTCACCCCAAAAAAAGGAAAAACCAATACATCTGTGGTAATGGACTATTTCTCAAAGTGGCCCTGACATATCCCTCCCCAACCCAGGCCAAAAAAAACCGGGCTGCGTGTTGGAAATTTAAAATTCTTTCCCCTTTTTTGGTGTGCCTTCTGAACTGCACTCTGCCCAAAGGGCCCGGGTTTGAGTCACGAGTGTTCCGTGAGTGTTGCACTGTTGGGTTGGCGAAAGACAGGCGACCCCCTCCACCACATCCGATGGTATGGTGGACGTTTAACCGTACCCTTGCTCATAGTTAGCCAAATATTGCAGGGAATCAGGAAAGACGGGACGCAACTCCCGCCATGCTCAGGGCCCTACCTGTCTGCTGTGCATGGGTAACGGGCTCACCCCTGCCCGACTCATTTTTGGGCCCGTGGCTCGGGCTACCGGGATTTGGCCACGGGCGGCCACCCACGTGAATTTCCCAACTGTCACACCAGCTAGCAGGGGCACTGCAGGGAACCTGGCGGAGGTGCACCGCGAGTGCGTGGCGCTAAAGGTAGCTGGCCATGCCTAAAAGGAGACCCTATGCCCGGGCCATGAGGGAAGTGGGGTACAACATAGGTGCAGAGTGGGGCGCAAAACCCCGCTCGGAAGCGAGGGCTCTCGCCGAAGCTACAGACCCCCTGGGAGGGGCCATACCGGGGGTAGCGGCCCTCTCTATGTACCTATCGAATTCGCAAGGCGAAAACGCCCGTCTGTTGCCCACGGGCCCGGGGCTGTGGCGTTCCCATGGGCCGGAACTACTCCGGGCCCCAGGTAAAAAAGAAGATGAATACCCCAGTAGGGGCGATGGGGACGTGGCAACGCTCCCGTTTGAGGACGAGCTTTTGGACGGGGGGCGTGCAACGACGTCAGTGGTGCCCTACCAGGTCTTGGGCAGGAGATACCCCTTGGGTGCCCTCCCAATTACCGCCCCCACACCTCCTCAGAGGACCCCAGCGAGACGAAGAAAGCGCGCTGGATAAAGATTTTTTTGTTTCGAGAACTGATTTTATTAAAAATTTTTTGTAGTTTGTTTCAGGTTTAGAATGTCAAGCAGCGCGTCTTGCTTTATAGGGGGGGGGTGTGTACCCAGTGGGTCTTTGTCCTGTGCGAAAAGTGTTTAACATAAAGGGGCCCCGGCAAAATGACGCAGGGCTGTGAGCGGAGGACGGAGGAAAACCAAAAGAGACGGGGAAAGGGTGCTGTCCTGGGGAAAATCTCGGTTGCCTTGTGACTATAAACATTGTTTGCCCCGTTTTTAAGCTTATTGTGCTGTGTGACGGGGGTTTCCCCTGTATTGTGCCTAGAGAAAAGTTAGGGTAAATAACTTTGTAAAAAAAGGAAAAACTGCTCGTGTGTTTTTTCGTCCCTGCCCTCCCTTGGCTTTTCCTCCTGGGGTTCTGGACCTGTGGGGCCGGGGCCTCTTGGAGCTCTTCAGTGTTCCGACCCTGTGGATAACACGCCGTCTGCCTAGCCTGCCTTGTGTTGGTGGGAGAGAGACGAGGCGGGCGGCGTAAAAAAATGGGTAAAATGGGGTTGTGATATTTGATCATAGACCGCCCATTTTTCATGTCCAAAGAGGGCCCTGAGGGGAGGAGGGTATACTAGGGGGCACGATTTAGGTGAAGCCGAGCCCGATGGCCCCGATCACTGCCAGCGGGGGTATGAGGAGGAAATGGCACAAAAGGGGAAAGAGCAGGCAAGAGGGCACCCGCGGCGTCCCTTCGTCAATGCAGGCAAGGAAGGAGCGGGAAAATTCGCCGACTTGTTGAGGTCGTGTTCACGACCCTGTGGATAACACGCCGTCCCCGCCTAGCCTGCCTGTGTTTGGGGGCGAGAGAGGAGGGGGTCGGCGTAACTTATTATTATTTTTATTATTAATTTTTTATTAGTATTATTGCCAAAAAATATATTAAACTGTAATAAAAACAATAAAAATAAAAAAAGTATAATTTAAAAATCTAAATTTTTAAAATATTGTTATTTAAAATTTTTTATTGTTTTTTTAAAATTATCTTATTTTTTCTGGGAGTATAATTGTAAAGATAATTTTACTAACATAATAATTTCAGTAATAAAAATATTAATTTAAAAAATGATATAAATAAAATTATAAAAGCGTTTATTTTTATTATTGTTTTTTACTATTATTTTTGTAGTTGTTATTAGAAGATGTAAAAAATATTTAACTGCAATAATAATGATAAAAATTTCAATAATGATAATAAATTTCAATAATGATGAAATGATGATAATGATACAATGATGATAATAATGATAAAAACGATAATAATGATATAATCATGAAAAAATGATGAAATAATAGGAAAAGTGTCATATATTAAAAAAAAAGGGAAAAGAAAAAAACCCCCCAAAATCGAAAAACGGCAAAAACAGCGAAAAATAGCCTTTGAGAGTAGACTCCCAAATGACGTTTTTTTCCATTTATTTGATGATTCTGGCAAAATTTTAGGGAATAATGATAAAAATTACCAAATTCATTAAACTGACAAAATATGAAAAAGTGGAATAAAGAGAATTTGGATAACCCTTTAGATTTTTAATATTATTTTTTATCATTTTTATTATCATTATTATCTTATTTTTATTATTATTATTTTTTTATTTTTATTATTATTATTATTATTATTATTCTTTAATCTTAGATTATTTCCCAAAAAAAATATTAAAACTTTAATAATAACAATAATTAAAAATAATATAATTATAATAAAACTAATTTTTAGATATTGTTATTAAAATTATTATTGTTATTTTTATCATTATTTTTTTTTACTGGTAGTATAAATTTTGAAAAAAATTATTTAAAAGTAATAAATTTCAGTAATAAAGTATTAAATTAGATAATGATATAAATAATGATTATAAAACGTTATTTTGTTCTTATTTTTGTTATTACATTTTATTGTATTGTTATTGTATAGTGCAAAAATATATTTATAACTGCAAAAATTTTCAATAAAAATATAATATTTCAAAAGATGATAGTAATTCAATAATGATGATAATGTGATGAAATGATGATAATATGAGATAAAGAAAATAATGATGATAATCATGATAATAAGATGGGAAAAAACGGAATTTGCCATAATAAAAAAAATGGTAAAAGAAAAAAATCCCAAAAATCGAAAAAAGGGAAAATCTAGCAAAAATTTCCTTTTGAGAGTAGACTCCAAAATACTTTTTTTAAAATTTTTTGTATTTTGGGAATTTTAGGGTAATAAGATAAAAATTACCAAATTCTATTAAACATACAATAATGATGAAAAGAGGAAAAAAGACAATTTGGATAACATTTGTGATTATTATATTTTACATTATCTTTTTATCATTATTATTTTTATTATTTTATTTTTATTTTTATTATTATTATTATTTTTTTATCATTATTTCTATTTTATTTTATTTCAATTTTTATATTATTTCCAAAAAAAATATTTGACTGTAATAAAAAAATAATAATAATAATAATATAATTTTAATAACAATTGTTATAATATTGTTATTAATATTATTTTTGTTATTATTATCATTATTATTTTTTTTACGGGATATAAATTTTAAAAAAAAATTTTTTAACGTAATAATTAAGAATAAAATATTAAATTTAAAAAAAATAAATAATATTATAAAGACTTATTATTGTTATTATTTTTGTTATTACTATTTTTATTTTAGTTTTTTAGTAAGATTTTAAAAAAATAATTTTAAATGCAATAATTGCAATAATAATGTAATAATTGCAATAATGATGATAATAATTGCAATAATGATATAAGATGATGATAAGATGATAAGATGATATAACGTAAAATGATGATAAACATGATAATAATGATGATAATAAAAGGGAAATTTTGGGCCCTAATAAAAAAAAAAGGGCAAAGAAAAAAAAAACCCAAAAATCGAAAAAGCGGCAAAAACTAGCGAATATGCCTTTGAGAGTAGACCCAAAAAGACTTTTTTTTCCCTTTATTTGATATTTTTGGCATTTTAGGGTATAAAGATTAATTTCCGAATTCTATTAATCATACAAAAATGATGAAAAAAATGAAATAAAGACAATTTTGGGTGACATTTGATATTTTTACTATTTTACATTATCATTTTTTTATCTTTTATTTTTATATTATTATTATTATTATTTTTATTTTTATTTTTACTTTTTAAATTTTTAGATTATTTTCCAAAAAATATATTATAACTTAATAATAAAAAATAATAATATAATTTAATAATACGATTGTTAAATATTGTTTTTAATTTATTTTTGTTATTATTACATATTATTATTTTTACTGGTAGATAATTTTAAAAAAAATTTATAAAAATAATAATTAAGTAATAAGATATAAATTAAATAATAATAAAAAAATTATAAAGACGTTATTATGGTTATTATTTTTGTTATTCTATTTTTATTGTAGTTGTTTTTAGATGATGTAAAAAAATATATTATAACTGCTATAATTGCAAAAAAAGATAAAATTGCAATAAAGATGATAATAATTTCAATAATGATGATAATGATGATTATAAAGATGATAAAGATGATGTAACGTTTAAAAATGATGATAACATGAAATAATGATGATAATAACAGGAATTTTGTCCCTATATAATAAAAAAAGGTAAAAAAAAAAAAATCCCCTAAATCGAAAAAGCGGCAAAATCTAGCGAATATTCCTTTTTGGGGGAGACTCAAAATGACGTTTTTTTTCCCTTCATTTGATGATTCTGGGAAATTTTTAGGGGAATAATGATAATAATTACCAGAATTCTATTTAAACAGACATAAGATGATAAAAAATAGAAAAAAGATAATTTCGAAATTTGATGATTATTTCTATTATTATATTATCATTATATTTATTATTTTATTTTATTATTATTATTATTATTTTTATTACTTTAATTTTTAGTATTATTGCAAAAAATATTTAAACCCGTTAATAACAAAATAATAATAATAAGTATAATTATAATAAAACTAATTGTTTAATTTGTTATTAATTTATTTTTGTTATTATTATCTTGTTATTTTTTATGGTAGTATAATTGTAAAAATAATTTTATAACGTAATAAATTTCAGTAATAACGTATTAATTAAAATAATGATATAAATAATATTATAATACGTTTTTTTTGTATTTTTTTGTTATTCTATTATTATTTTATTTTTATTTGTATAGATTTAAAATATATATTTTAAATGCAATAATTTCAAAAATAAAGAAAAAATTGCAATAATGATGAAATAATTGCAATAATGATGATAATATATGATAATGATGATAATGATGAGATAACGATAATAAGTGAATCATGATAATAATGATGATAAAAACAGGAATTTGTCCAATATAATTTTAAAAAAAAGGGAAAAAAAAAATCCCCAAAAATCGAAAAAGCGGAAAAACTGGAAATTTTCCCTTTTGAGAGTAGACTCCAAAAGACGTTTTTCCATTTTTTTGATGATTCTGGGAATTATTTTGGGAAAAATGATAATAATTACCAGAATTCTTTAATCATGACAATAAAGATGAAAAAGTGAGAATA
This sequence comes from Penaeus monodon, assembly GCF_015228065.2. NCBI lineage: Eukaryota > Metazoa > Arthropoda > Malacostraca > Decapoda > Penaeidae > Penaeus > Penaeus monodon. The sequence continues at coordinate 32,538 of NW_023664392.1, forward strand.
AAAACAATTTGGGTAACATTTATGTTATTTCTATTATTACTATTTTCTTATTATTTCATTTTTTTTTTATTATTTTTTATTATATTATTAATATTTTATTATTATTTTATTATTACTTTAATTATTTGTTTATTTCCAAAAAATATATTATAACTGAATAATAAAATAATAATAATAATAAGTTAATTTAAAATACTAATTGTTATAATATTGTTATTAAAATTTTTTGTTATTATATCATTATTATTATTTTTACTGGGATATAATTGTAAAAATAATTTTATAAAAAGTAAAAATTCAGTAATAAGAATTAATTAAAATAATGATATAAAATATTATAAAGACGTTATTCTTTTTATTATTATTGTTATTACTATTAATTTTTAGTTGTTATTTGTATAAAGTAAAAAAAATATATTATAAAACAATAATTCAAAAAATAAAGATAATAAATTTCAATAAGAGATAAAAATTGCAAAAATGATGATAATGATGAGATAATGAGATAAGAGAAATGATGATGATAACGATAAAAATTTATGATAATCTGATAATAATGAGATAAAAAACAGGATTGTGTCCATATATAAAAAAAAAAGGGAAAAAAAAAAAATACAAAAGTCAAAAGCGGCAAATTGCGAAATAAGCCCGTTTAGAGTAGACCCAAATGACTTTCTTCCATTCATTTGATGATTCGGGGAAATTTTTAGGGGAATTATAATAATTACCAGAATTCTATTAAAAGACAATAAAATAAAAAGTGGAATAAGACAAATTTTGGGTAACATTTGATGTTTTTACATTATTCTATTTTCATTATTATTATCATTTTATTATTATTTTATTATTATTATCTTAATTATTATTTTATTTTTTTATTAATTATTATTACTTTAATTATTAGTAATTCCAAAAATTATTATAATTTTTTAAATAAAATAAAAATAATAATAAAATATAATTATAATAATAAATAATTTTTATAATATTGTTATTTAAAATTATTATTTTTTTTATTATCATTTTTTATTTTTACGGGGGTAAATTGTAAAAATAATTTTCATAACAGTAATAATTACAGTAAAACGATATTAATTAAAAAAAATAATAAAAAATGATTGTAAAGATTATTTTTTTTAGTTTATTTTTATTCTATTTTATTGTAGTTCTTTTTAGTTTGATGTAGAAATATATATTATAAATGCAATAATTGCAAAAAAAATGAAAAAATTGCAATAATGATAAAAATTGCAAAAATGATAAAAATTACAATAATGATGAAATATGATGATAATGTGATAATGAGATGATAACGATAATAATGATGAAATCATGATTTTAATGATGATAATAAAAGGAATTGTGTCCAAAAATAAAAAAAAAAAGGTAAAGAAAAAAAAACCAAAAACGAAAAAGCGGCAAAAATTTTCGAAATATAGCCTTTTTAGGTAGACTCCAAAAGCGTTTTTTTCCTTTATTTGATGATTCTGGGAATTATTAGGGTAAAATGATAAAAATTCAAGAAATTTTATTAATCGACAATAATGTGAAAAAGTGAGATAAAGAGAATTTGGATAACTTTGATGATTATTAATATTATTACTATTACATTATTATTACATTATTATTTATTATTATTATTATTTTTATTATTATTTTATTTTTTTAATTTTAGTATTTGCCAAAAAAAATATTTAACTGTAAAATAACAATAATAATAAAAATAATATAAATTTTAAAAAAACTAATTTTTTAATATTGTTATTTAAAATTTTATTCTTTATTTCATTTTTATTATTTTTTCTGGGAGTATAAATTTTAAAAATAATTTTTTTTTTTAAAAGTAATAAATTTCAGTATAAAGAATTTAATTTAAAATAAATAAATAAAAATTATAAAACGTTATTTTTGTTATTATTTTGTTATTATATTTTATTTAGTTTTTATTAGTATAGATGTAAAAAAAAAATATTAACTGCAAATTGCAAAATAATGAAATAATTGCAATAATGATGAAATAATTGCAAAAAATGATGATAATAGATGATATGTGAAATTTTTGATGATAAAGATAATAATTGAATCTGATAATAATGATGATAATAACAGGGAATTGGGGTCCATTATAATTAAAAAAAAAAAAAAAAAAAAAAAAAAAAAAAAAAAAAAAAAAAAAAAAAAAAAAAAAAAAAAAAAAAAAAAAAAAAAAAAAAAAAAAAAAAAAAAAAAAAAAAAAAAAAAAAAAAAAAAAAAAAAAAAAAAAAAAAAAAAAAAAAAAAAAAAAAAAAAAAAAAAAAAAAAAAAAAAAAGGTAAAGAAAAAAAAACCCAAAGAAAAAGCCAAAATCTAGCGAAATATGCCTTTTTGGGGAACTCCAAATGAGTTTTTTATTCATTTTATGTTTGGCAATTATTTGGGTAATAATGTAAAAATTTCCAGAATTCTATTAATCATGACAAAATGATGATAAAGTGGAATAAAAACAATTTGGGTAACTTGAGATTATTACTATTTTTACTATTATCATTATTAATCATTATTATTATTTTAATTATTTTTATTTTTATTATTATTATTATTATTATTTTTTTTTAAATTTTAAAATTTTTTATTATTCCCCAAAAAAATTTTAACTGTAAAATAAAATAATAATATAAAAGTATAATTATAATAATAAATTTTTATAATATTTTTTTTTAATTTATTATTTTTATTATTATTTTTATTTTTTTTACTGGTATATAAATTTTAAAAATAATTATTAAACAGTAAAAAATTACAGTAATAACGATTTAATTTAAATAATGATTAAAAAATGATTTAAAGACGTTATTATTTTTATTTTAGTTATTACTATTATTTTTTAGTTGTTTTTTAGTTTGTGTAAAAAAAAAAATTTAACTGAAAAAATAATTGAATAAATTTCAATAATGATGATAATAATGCAATAAAGATGATAATGAGATGATAAGATGTAATGATGTAATGATGATGAAACGATAAAAATGATGAAATCATGAAATAATGATGATAAAAAAGGAAATTTGTCCATATAAAAAAAAAAAAGGGAAAAAAAAAAAAATCCCAAAAATAAAAAGGGGAAAATCTAGCGAAATATAGCCCTTTTGAAGTAGACTCCAAAAAAGTTTTTTTTCCCTTCATTTATGATTTTGGCAATTATTAGGGGAATAATATAATAATTTCAGAATTCTATTAATCATGAAATAATGAGATAAAAATGAAAATAAAGACAATTTGGATAACATTTTAGTTATTCTATTATTATATTATATTATTTTATCATTTTTATTATTATTTTATTATTATTATTATTATTATTATTTTATTATTATTTTTATTTATTAATTTTTAAAATTTTTATTTTTTATTAAAAAAAATTATAATTAAAAAAAAATTAATTAATTATTAAAATTTTTAATTTTTTAAATTTTTTTAAAAATTTTTAAAAATTTTTATTTTTTTGGGGAAAAATTTTAAAAAAATAACTAATAATAATAATTATTTAATTAAAAAAATATAAATGTTTATAAAAGGGTTTTTATTTTTATTTTTTTATTTCATTTTTATTTATTTTATTAGTAAATTAAAAATATTATTATAACTTTTTTCAAAAAAATTTAATTTAAAATAAAAATAAAATGATATAAAATTAAAATTTTTTAAAATATATTGTATCATAAAATGAGTTTGTAAAAAGTAATTAAAAATTTTTAATTAAAAAAAAGGTAAAAAAAAAAATCCCCAAAATGAAAAGGGAAAAAATTGCAATATGTTTTTAATAATAAATGGTTTTTTCCATTATTTTAGATTTGGAATTTTTGGGAAATAAAAATTCCCAAATTTTATAAAAAAATAAAGAAAAAAAAAATAAAGACAATTTGGAAAATTTTTTTTCATTTTTAAAATTTCTTTTTTTCCCCTTATTTATATTTAATTATTTTAATTTTTTAAAATTAATTTAATTTTTTTAAAAAATTTATTAATTTTAAATTTTTGTATAAAAAATTAAAAAATTTTATAAAAGTAATAATAATTATAATATTAATTATTATAATTTAAAAAATTTTTTTATAATTTTTATTAATATTATTATTTTATTATTTTATTATTATTATTTTTATTAGTATAATGTAAAAATTTATTATAACGAAAATTCAATAATAAATATAATTTAAATATGATAATAAAAATGATGATATAAAGAAGTTATAAGTAATATATTAACATATAAAAATTATTTAAAAAATTTTGTTTTAAAAAAAAAGGGAAAAAAAAAAAAAATTTAAAAGTCAAAAAGGGGAAAATTAGAAAATATTTTAATAATAAAAGATTTTTTCCCTATTTTATGATTGATTATTTTTGGAAAAATGATAAAATTTCCGATTTAATATGAAATAAAAGATATAAAAAGAGAAAAAAACAAGGAAAATTTTTGTTTATTTTATTTTAATAAAAAATATTTTTTTATTTTTTTTAATTTTTTTTAAAAAAAAAATAAATTCAAAAAAGCCAAAAAATTTACGAATAAAAACTTTTAAAAGTAAATTTAAAAATATTTTTATTAAAAATTTGTTTTAATTTTTAAATTTTTTTTTTATTATTACAATTTTTTATTATTAAAAGAAAAAAATATTATAAAAGTAATAAACATAAAAACATTTAATTTTAAAAAAAAAAAAATAAAATTTTTAAAATTTTTTATTTATTTTTATTTTTTAATTATTTTTATTTTATTAATTAAATTAAAAATATATTTTATTATAATAATTTCAAAAAATATAATAATTTAATAATAAAATAATTAATAATATGATTATATAAAAATATGATAATATGTATAAATATATGATATAAACTTAAAAAATTTATTAAAAATTTTCCATATAAGAAAAATAAAAAAAAAAAAAAAATTCCAAAATAAAAACGGAAAATTAAAATATGTTTAAAAAGATAAAAGACGTTTTTTTTTTAATTGTTATTATATTATTATTTAGTTTTTTATAAAATAAGGAAAAAATTTTAAAAATTTATAAATTTATGAATAATTTTTTTAATATTTTTAATTTTTAATTTTATTTTTAATTTTATTTTTTAAAATTCAAAAAATTAATTTTTAAAATTGATTAAATGAAAAAAATAATAATGAAAAATAACATAATAATAAAAATATAATTTAAAAAATAAATTTTTATTAAATTTTAATTTAAAAATTGTTTTATTTAAATTTTTTTGGGTAAAAAAAAAAATCCCAAAATTTTGAAAACGAAAATTAAAAATAATGAAAAAAATAAAAAAGCGTTTTTTTTATTATTTTGTTATTCAATTTTTTTTAGGGTAAAAATATAATTTTACTAAATTCTAAAATTTAATAATTTCAATAATATATAAATGAATAAAGAAAATTGGATAATTTTGGATGATTTAACTAATATAATAAAAATTTTTATTAAAAAAAATTTTTATTATTAAAAATTTTAAAAAAAAATAAAATAAAAAAAATTACAAAAATATTTTAAAAATAAATATTTTTATTATTGTATTTTCCAATTATTTTGGGGATAAAAAAATTTACAGAATTATAATAAAAATATGTATAAATAAAAAAAGGTTTTAAATTTAAAATTTTCTTTTTTATTATCATTATTATTTTTTTATTTTATAATTTTTAAAAAATTTTTTTTAAAATTATTATTTCTAATTTTTAAATTTCAAAAATAATTTAAAAAAATATTTAAAGTTAAAAAAATAAAAAAAATAATAAATTATAAAAGTTATTAGTTTTAAATTATTATTTTTATTACTTTTTATTATTTTTTTGGTTTTTTTAATTTTTATAAAAAATTAAAAAATATTAATTTAATGAAAAAAAATTTGCAATTTTTTAATTTTTTTGATAATTTAAATTTTAATAATGATGAAAAAAAAAATAATTGCAAAAATAAAGATAAAATTTTTTAAAAGATGTAATAATTTAAAAATGTTTATGATAAATATAATTAGATAACGATAATAATGATGAAAAAAATAAAGGGTAGGGGTTTTGCCCTAATAATTTAAAAAAAAAAGAAAAAAATCCAAAATCGAAAAAGGGCAAACAGCAAAAATAGCCCTTTTGAGAGTAGACTCCAAAAGACGTTTTTTCCCTTTATTTTATGTTCTGCAATTATTTGGGTAATAAAGATAATAATTCCAGAATTTATTAAACACCAAATATGATGAAAAAAAATGAGAATAAAGACAATTTGATAACATTTGAGATTATTCTATTATTTTCTATTATCATTATTTTATTATCTTATTTTATTATTTTTATTATTATTATTTTATTATTTTTTATTATATTATTATACTTTAATTATTGTATTATTGCCAAAAAAAATATTATCGATAAACAAAAATAATAAAATAAGTAAATTAAAATAAAACTAATGTTATAATTTGTTATTTAAATTATTATTGTTTTATTTATTTTTATTATTTTTACTGGAGATAATTGTAAAAAAAATTTTTATAACAGTAAAAAACATAAAAAGAATTAATTAAAATAATGATAAAAATAAGTTAAAAATAAATTTTTTTTTATTTTTTACTATTTTATTTTAGTTGTTATTAGTATGATGTAAAAATTTATTATCGCAATTTCAAAAAAATGAAATAAAGCAATAATGTGATAATAATTGCAAATGATATAATGGGAAAAGATATGAGATAAAGGGTGTATAAGATAAAATGATGATAATCATGATAAAAAATGATGATAATAAAAGGATTGTGTCCATTATAATAAAAAAAAGGGAAAAGAAAAAAATCCCAAAAATCAAAAAAAAGGGAAAAACAGCGAAATATAGCCTTTGAGAGAGACTCCAAAATACGTTTTTCCATTCATTTGTGATTCTTGCAATTATTTGGGGATTTAAAGATAAAAATTACCAGAATTCTATTAATCATCAATAATGATGAAAAAAGTGAGAATAAAAAAATTTGGATAACTTTATGATTTTAAATATTATTTAAATATTATTATTTTATTTTTATTATTATTTTATTTTATTATTTTTATTATTTTATTTTTTTATTATTATTTTATTATTACTTTAATTATTATATTTTTGCCAAAAAAAATATTTTAACTTAAAAATAACAAATAATAATAAATATAATTATCATAATATATTGTTAATATTTTTTATTTAAAATTAATTTTATTAAACTTATTATTATTTTTACTGGAGGATAATGTAAAAATAATTTTAAAGTAATAATTACAGTAAAAAGAATTAATTAAAAAAATGATATAAAAAATGATTATAAATTATAAAATTTTATTATTTTTTTATTACTTTATTTTGTAGTTGTTATTAGATAGATGTAAAAATATATATTTTTAAATGCAAAAATTGCAAAAAATAAAGATAAAAAATTGCAATAATGAGATAATAAATTTAATAGAGTAATGATGATGATTATGAAAAGTTAATGAGAGAAAAGTAAAAATGATGATAATCATGATAATAAAGATGATAAAACAGGAATTGTGTCCATATATAAAAAAAAAGGTAAAAAAAAAAAATCCCAAAAGCAAAAAGGGGAAAAAACTGCGAAAATAGGGTTTTTAGAGTAGACTCCAAAAAGACGTTTTTTATTTTATTTTGATTCTGGCAAATTTTTGGGAAAAATGAAAAATTTACCGATTCATTAAACATGACAAAAATGATGATAAAAGTGAAATAAAGAAATTTGGATAAAATTTGATGATATTCTATTATTACTATTACATTATTTTTTCATTATTATTATTATTATTATTATTTTTTTTATTATTTATTTTTTTTATTTTTATTATTACTTTAATTTTTGATTATTTCCAAAAAAATATATTATAACGTTAATCAATAATAATATAATAAGTATAATTTTAATAATACTAAATTTTTTAAATTTTTTAATTATTATTGTTATTTTTATCCTTATTATTTTTTTTACTGTAGTATAATTGTAAAAAAAATTTTTTATAACGTAATATTAAATAAAACGTATTAATTAAAAAAATAAATAATGATTATAAAAACTTTTATTTTTATTATTATTGTTATTACTATTATTATTGTGTTTTATTTGATAGATGTAAAAATATATATTATAACTGCAATATTGCAATAATAAAGATAATAATTTCAAAAATATGATAATAAATTTCAATAATGTGATAATGTGATGATAAAGATGATTGATGAGAAACGAAATAAAGATGATAAACATGATAATAGATGATAAAACAGGAAATTTTGCCATTAATAATAAAAAAAAAGGGGAAAAAAAAAAAATCCCAAAAACCGAAAAAAACGAAAAAACTAGCGAAATATAGCCTTTTGAGAGTACCCAAAAAGACGTTTTTTTCCCTTCTTTGATGTTCGGGAAAAATTAGGGGAAAATGATAAAAATTACCCGGATTCTATTAAACAGACATAATGATGATAAAAATGAGAATAAGACAATTTGGATAAAATTGTGTTATTACATTATTAATTTTCATTATTATTATCATTTTTATTATTTTATTATTATTTTATTTTTTTATTTTATTATTATTATTTTTATTTTTTTATTACTTTAATTATTAGTATTATTGCCAAAAATTTTTACTTTATAAAAACAAAATAAGTAATAAGTTAAATTTTAAAAAAATATAAATTTTTAAAATTTGTTTTAATATTTTTATTGTTATATTACATTATTATTATTTTTTCTGTGTATAATTTTAAAAAATTATTATAACAGTAAAAATTACAGTAAAAACGTATTAATTAAAAAAATGATATAATAATGATTATAAAGACGTTTTTTTTATTTTATTTTTATTTTTTTGTTTTTCTTTATTTGTAGTTGTTATTAGTTTGATGTAAAAAAAATAATTTTAAATGCAATAATTTAATAATAAAAATAATAATTGCAATAATGTGATAATAAATTTCAAAAATGGGTGTAATGATGATGATAATATGATAATGAGATATAAAGTAAAATGATGATAATACTGATAAAAATGATGATAATAACAAGAATTGTGTCCATATAAATAAAAAAAGGGAAAAAAAAAAATCCCCCAAACTCCAAAAAAACGGCAAAAACAACCGAAATATAGCCTTTTAGAGTTAAATCCAAAAAGGTTTTTTTCCATTCTTTGATGTTCTGGGGAAAATTAGGGTAAAAATGATAATAATTTCCGAATTCATTAAAATGACAAATAATGATGATAAAAGTGGAAAAAAGACCAATTGGTAACAAGATGATTTTTACTTTTTACATTTTCATTATTATATTCATAATTATTTTATTAGTATTATTTTATATTATTATTTTTATTTTTATTATTTTTTACTTTAATTTTTATATTTTTGCCAAAAATATATTATAAATAAAAAATAACAATAAAAATATAAAAAAAATTATTAATAATACTAATTTTTTTAAATATTGTTAATATTTTATTGTTATTATTCATTATTTTATTTTACTGGGTATAATTGTAAAAAAAATTATTAAACATAATAATTTCAAATAAAGTTTAATTAAAAAAATGATATAAAATGAATTTAAAAAACGTTTTTATTGTTATTATTATTTTATTCTTTATTATTGAGTTGTATTTGTATAGATGTAAAAAAATATTAAATTAACTGCAATAATTCATAAAAAGATAATAATTGCAATAAAGATGATAAAATTGCAATAATTGGAAAAGAGATGATAATGATATAATGATGATAAAAAGAAAAAATATGATAATCATGAAAAAATGATGAAATAACAGGTTGTGTCCATATAAAAAAAAAAAGGTAAAGAAAAAAAAAAAAAAAGTCGAAAAACGGCAAAATCAAGCGAAAAATAGCCTTTTGAGGTAACTCCAAAAAGACCGGTTTTTTTCCCTTCATTTGATGATTCTGGGGAATTTTTTTTTGGTAAAAATTATAAATTTCCGGGAATTTTATTAATCATGCAATAATGATGATAAAAGTGAGAATAAAAACAATTTGGAAACATTTGATTATTATTACTCTTATTCTATTATTTTATTAGAAATTTTATTATTTTATTATTTATTATTATTTTTTTATTATTATTATTTTATTTTATTATTACTTTAATTATTATATTTTGCCAAAAAAAATATTTAAAAGTAATAATACAAAAATAATAAATAAGTAATTATAATAATCAATTGTTAAATATTTTATTAATTATTATTTTTATTTTTATTTTTTATTATTATTTTTTCGAGTATAAATTTTAAAAAATTTTTATAACGTAATAATTACATAATAACGTATTTAATTTTAAAAAAATGAAAAAATAATGATTATAAAGATTATTATTTTTATTATTATTTTATACATTTTTTATTGTAGTTGTTATTAGTATAGATGAAAAAAAATAATTATAACTGCAATAATTGCAATAAAATGAAATAATTGCAATAAAAGATGATAATAAAGCAATAAGATAAATGATATGATATGAGATAAAGATGATGATAAAAATAATGTGATAATTATAATAAGTGATAATCAGGAATTGGTCCCTAATAAAAAAAAAGGTAAAAAAAAAAATCCCAAAATCGAAAAAAACGCAAAACAAGGGAAAATTTGCCTTTTTAGAGAACTCCCAAATGCGTTTTTTTTCCTTCATTTGATGATTCTGGGAATTTTAGGGTAATAAAAAATAATTACCAGAATTTATTAATTGACAATAAAGAGATAAAAAGTGAGAAAAAAGACAAATTTTGGAAAATTTTATGATTATACTATTTTACTATTATCTTATTATTTCTTTTTTTTTTTTTTTTTATTATTTTATTATTATTATTATAATATTATTATTATTTTTTTTTTTTATTTTTTTATTATTTTATTATTATTTTATTATAACTTTTAAATTTTTAGTATTATTGCCCAAAAAATATTATAACGAAAATAACAATAATAAAATAATAAGTATAAATTTTAAAAATACTAATTGTTATAATTTGTTATTTAAAATTATTATTTTATTATTTTATCATTATTATTTTTTTTACTGGTTGTATAAATTGTAAAAAAATTATTTAAAAAGTAATAAACGAAATATTAATTAAAATAAGATAAAAAAAATGATTATAAAAACGTTATTATTGTTTTTTATTGTTTTTATTTATTATTTTTTGTTATAGTAAGTGAAAAATATATATTATACTGAATAATTGCAAAAATAATGATATTTGCAAAAATGATGATAAAATTGCAAAATGAAGATAATGATGATGATAATGTTTGGGTGATAACGATAATAAAGATGATAAACATGATAATAATGAATATACAGGGGAATTTTGCCCTATATTAAAAAAAAAGGTAAAAGAAAAAAATCCCAAAAATCGAAAAAACCAAAACTGAAAATAGCCTTTTTAGAGAAACTCCAAAAAGACGTTTTTTTCCCCTTTATTTTATGATTCTGGCTTATTAGGGTAATAATTTAAATAATTTCCAGAATTCTATTAATCATGACAATAATGATGTAAAATGAGATAAAGACAATTGGTAACATTTGAGATTTTTACTATTATTACATTATCATTATTTTAAACAATTATTATTTAAATTTTTATTATTTTATTAATATTTTTATTTTTTTTTAATTATTATTATTATTTATTATTTAAATTATTTGTATTATTACCAAAAAAAAAATTAACTGAATAATAACAATAAAAATAAAAATAAATAAATTATAAAAAATACTAAATTTTTATAAAAATTGTTATTAATATTTATTGTTATTATTATCATTTATTTTATTATTACTGGGATATAATTGTTAAAAAAATATTATACAGTAAAACCCATATTTAATTAAAAAAATGATTAAAAAAAGATTATAAGACGTTATTTTTGTTTTTATTTTTGTTATTAATTTTTTTTTAGTTGTTATTTTAAAAAATGTAAAAATATATATTATAAATGCAAAAATTGCAAAATAATGTAATAATTTCAAAATGTGATAATAATTGCAATAATGATGAAAATGATGTGATAATGATGATGATAACGAAATATATGATAATCATATAATAAAGATATAATAAAGGAAATTTTGTCCATTTTAATAAAAAAAAAGGTAAAAAAAAAAAATCCAAAAATCGAAAAAAGGCAAAAAATTTCGAAATATAGCCTTTTTAGGTAGACTCCAAAAAGACGTTTTTTCCCTTCATTTGATGATTTTGGCAATTATTAGGGGAATAAAGATAATAAATTTCCAGAATTCATTAAACATACAATAATGATGATAAAAAATGAAATAAAAACAATTTGGGGTAACATTTGAGATTATTACTATTAGTATCTTCTATTACATTTTTATTATCCTTATTATTATTATTATTATTATTATTATATTATTATTTTTTATTATATTATTTTATTATTATTACTTTAATTATTAGATTATTGCCAAAAATATATAACTGTAATAATAAAAATAATAATAATAATAAGTATAATTATAATAAAATATTTTATAATTGTTATTAATATTTATTGTTATTATTATCATTTTTATTATTTTTTCTGGGAGTATAATTTTAAAAAAAATTTTTAAAATAATAATTACAGTAATAACATATTTAAATTAAATAATGTATAAATAATATTTTTAAGACTTATTTTTGTTATTTTATTGTTATACTATTTTATTAGTTGTTTTTTGTATAGATGTAAAAATTATATTATAACTGCAATAATTGCAATAATAAAGATAATAAATTTCAAATGTATAATTTAAAATGTAATGATGATGAAATGATGATAAAGATGAAAGATGATGATAAAGTAATAAAGATGATAAACATATTTAAAAATGAGATAATAACAGGAATTGTGTCCCCTATATAATAAAAAAAGGTAAAGAAAAAAAAACCCAAAAACGAAAAAAGGGGAAAAAACTAGGAAATAAGCCTTTTAGAGTGACTCCAAAATGACGTTTTTTCCCATTTGATGATTCTGGCAATTATTAGGGTAATAATGATAAAAATTTCCAGAATTTATTAATATGCAATATGAATTTAAAAATAAATAAAGCAATTTTTGGGTAAAATTTTATGATTTTACATTTTTACTATTACCCTTTTATATTTTTTTTATTTTATTATTTTTTTATTTTATTATTATTCATTATTTTTAATTATTATTTTTTTATTATTTTTATACTTTAATTATGAGTATTTTGCCAAAAATATATTTAACTGTATTAAAAAAAATAAAAATTTAAAAATATAATTATAAAAAACTATTGTTATAATATTGTTATTTAATATTATTATTTTATTATTATCATTATTTTTATTTTTTCTGGGATATAAATTTTAAAAATAATTATTATAAAGTAAAATTACAGTATAAAGATATTAAATTAAAAAAATGATATAAAAATGATTAAAGACGTTTTTATTGTTTTTATTTTTGTTATTACTATTTTATTGGAGTTTTTTATTAGAAGAGAAAAATATTATTATAACTCAAAAATTTTAAAAAATGAAATAATTTCAAAAATAAATATAGTAAGAGATTAAAGGTAGGTTTGATGATAACGTTAATGGAAAACATGTTCCTGAAATAATAAAAGGATTTGCCAAAAAAAAAAGTAAAAAAAAAAATCCCAAAGTGAAAAACGGAAACTAGCGTACGATTTTGGGAGCTCCCAAAATGCGGGCCATTCATTTTAAGGAATTTTTGGGTTAAGAAATAATTTTCCAAACATATTTTCAATTGTGAAAAGTGGAAAAACAAGGTCTTTTTTTTGAATTTCAAACATTTTCATTTTATTTATTTTTATTTTTTTAAATTTTTAAAAAAAAAATTTTTTTTATTCTTTTAAAAAAGTAAATTTTGCCAAAAAAAAATACGTTTTTAAAAAAAAAAAAAAATTATTTCTAAGATAAAGTTTTTAAAATTTTTATTAACAATTTAAGGAAAAGCATTTTTAAAAGAAAAAGAATAAAAAAAAAAAAAGAAAAAAAGGGGGGGGGGGGGGGGGGGGGGGGGGGGGGGGGGGGGGGGGGGGGTTTTTTTTTTTTTTTTTTTTTTTTTTTTTTTTTTTTTTTTTTTTTTTTAAAGGGGGGGTGACCATGAGGGGCCCCCGGGGGTCTTGGGAACAGGGGAAAAGGGGGGTTACCCCTGGGGGGGGGGTGGGCCAACCCCTTTGGGCCCCAATTTTCCCCCCCAAACCCCCGGCCGGGGGGGCCCACACCCCCTTTCCCTTTCCCCAGGGAGGGGGGGGGACCCCCAGGGGGGCCTTATTTTATTTATTATTATTTTATTATTATTATATTTTATTATTATTTTATTTAATTACTTTAATTATGTATTTTCCAAAAAATATATTATACGAAATATAAAATAAAAATAATAATTATAATTATAATAATAAGAATTGTTATAATATTGTTATATTTATTATTGTTATTATTATCATTATTATTTTTTACGGGTTTTTAATTGTAAATAATTATTATAACAGTAATAATTACAGTAATAACGATATTAATTAAAATAATGATATAAGTAATGATTATAAAGACGTTATTATTGTTATTATTATTGTTATTACTGAGTGTTCCGTGAGTGTTGCGAGCTGTTAGGGGTGCGCAAGACACGGACGACACCCCTCCATCCACAGTCCGATGGTATGGTGGAGCGGTTTAACCGTACCTTGCTCAACGTTAGCCAATATTGCAGGAAAGTCAGGAAGACTGGGGACGTCAAGTGCCCGCCATGCTCATGGCCTACCGGTCTGCTGGGGTGAGGTAACAGGCTTCACACCTGCCCGACTCATTTTTTGGCCGTGAGCTCAGGCTACCAGTGGATTTGGCCACAGGGCGGCCACCCGACGTGAACTTGCCAACTGTCACATCCAGCAATGCAGTGGCAAAGCAGGAGAACCTGGCGGAGGTGCACCGACGAGTGCGTGGCAAGCTCAAGGTAGCCGGCCATGCCATGAAGGAGACCTATGACCGGCGCATGAGGGAAGTGAGGTACAACATAGGTGACAGAGTGTGGCTGCAAACCCGCGTCGGAAGCGAGGGCTCTCGCACGAAGCTACAGAGGGAGGGGCCATACACGGTGGTAGGGGCCCCTCTCTGATGTCACCTATCGAATTCGCAGAGGCGAAAACGACCGTCTGTTGTCCACGTGGACCGGGCTGGGGCCCGTTACCAGGGGCCGGGGAAGCTACTCCTGGGGCCATGGTGAAAAAGAAGATGACGTTAGCCCCAGTAGCGGCGATGAGGACGTGGCAGACGCTGACCGAGATGAGGACGAGCATTTGGACGGTGAGGGCGATGCAACAGACGTCAGTGGTGACCATGAGCCAGGTCTTGGGACAGGAGATACCCCTGTGGGTGCCACTGCCAATCTACCGCCGCCCACACCTCCTCCAGAGCGACCCCAGCGAGAGCGAAGAAAGCCGCGCTGGATGAAAGATTTTTGTGTTTCTAAGAACTGATTTTATTTAAATTTTCTGTAGTTTGTTTCAGGTTTAATTGTCAGAGCAGACGGGTCGTCTGCTTGATGGGGGGTAGTGCTACGCCAGTGGGTCTTTGTCTCTGTGCGAAACATGTGTTAACATGAAGGGACCTGGGCAAACATGACGCAGCTGGCTGTGAGCGGAGGAGCGGAGGAACAAGCCAAGAGAGACGGAGTGGGGTGCTGCTCCTGGGAAGACCTCGTGTGTGCCTTGTGACCTGATAAACATTGTGTTGCCCTGTTATAAGCTGTATTGTGCTGTGTGACAGGCTGGTTTCCCCCCTGTATTGTGCCTAGAGAAAAGTGTACGGGTAAATAACTTGTGTAAATAAAGGAAAGACTGTCATCGTGTGTTTATTTCGTGCCCTGCCTCTCCACTTGGCGTTTTCCCTCCTGGTGTTCTGGGACGCTGTGGTGCTCGGTGCCTCTTGGAGCTGTTCCGTGTTCACGACCCTGTGGATAAACCCGTCTGCCTACCTGCCTTGTGTTGGTGGCAGAGAGACGAGGCGGTCGGCGTGACATTATTATTATTATTATTACTTTAATTATTAGTATTATTGCCAAAAAATATATTTTAACTGTAATAAAACAAAAATAATAATAAGTATAAATTTTAAAAAACTAAATTTTTATATATTGTTATTAATATTTTTGTTTTATTACATATTTTATTTTACTGGGAGCTATTGGAAAAATAATTATTATAACGTAATAAATTTCATATAACGATATTAATTGAAGTATGATATAAATAATGATAAAATTATTAAGTA
>NW_023664393.1:2500-12500 GCF_015228065.2 Penaeus monodon
ATATATTATTATATTGTAAAATGATAACATCTTACAAATCACATTGTTGCGTCAAAAGGGCAAAAATATATAAATATTATTTCAATCCTCATTCTATGAAAAATAAAATAAAAATCATTCACATCCGTAGGGTTACCGGATAAAAAATAAAAATATTTGTTACTCTATCATTATAATTTAAAAATCCCTAAACCCACTATCCGACTGCTGGTGGGTTTAAGCCCTGGACTGGGCATTGCCCCCAGGGAAATTTCCATCTTTTGTCACATAGAATTTCATCGATCGTTTGGTCCTGCGAGAAACAGACATACATTTATAAAAAAGTATTATAGCAATATATATATATGAAAAATTGTATTTCGGGTTAGTGAAATGAAAACGGAGCAATAATATATATTTTATATATATAAATATATAAAAATATTATATATGTATATATTATATTTAATAATATATATTATATATATTATAATATATGGGGGGGTGCTTCACTGCTGGTGAGTAAAGCATGGTGTTAGCCTGATGGTTAAATGTTTGCTGCCTTCTCGCTTGCGTTTCCACCCCTGGCAGCCCATGCAAAAAAAGGGGCAGTTTTTCCGCAAAATCTCCCCTGCCAGGTCCAGCCTCCCCTCAAAAGACTTCTGCATGCCTCCTCGTGGCCACCCTGGGTACGGTACCTTGCGGCCCCGGGCTATCTGGGGGGGATCTCGGGCAGCAGGGGGCCCCAAGGTAGGGATTGGGGCCCCCCGGGGGTTGGACACGCTCTGGCTTCGTCCCCAACTCTGCCCCTACCCCCTGGGTAAAAGGGGCGGTTTGGGGGGAGGGGGGCCTTCCCAGTCCTCCTCCCCCCAGAATGACCCTCGGGCAACTCTCTTTTAATGGAAAGCTGGGGAGGGTGTTGTCCCTCCACCCGCAGTAAGGCGGGCTGGGGGTCCCGCTGGGGGGGGAAAATGTGGGGGTGCGGATTGGAACGGAGTTACTCGTCCCGCCTGCCCCCGGGCGGGTGCCACCCACCATAAAGCTTGGGGGGGAAACCCCGGGGAAACCCCCACAGGGGGATAGGGGGCCCCAGCCTGCCGACCCCTTTCTGGGGCGTGTTGGGGGGGGGGCGCAGAGGGGCGGCCCCGGAGTGACCACCCGGGGCAAACCTCAGGCGTCCCTTTCCGGGTAGGCGTTTGGGAACACCCGGGTCCTTCCCGGCGGGATGAGGGGTTTTCCCTCTGCTATCGGGGAATTGAAGCGACTGGGTTGGGTGGCTCCCCTTTTCAGGGGTGAGAAACCTGGTAGCGCACGATCAGTGTGGGGGGTTCCCCCTAAAATGGTGGGGCCCGCAGCGTGGTCACCACCTCCAGGGTGTAGCCATCCCATCTCCAGTCGATTTCACCCTGCGGTAGTCAGGTGACCCGGTTGAGAGCGTATCGGCTTGAACTAAACATCTTTTGGCTTCATGCTCTTATTGCTTAACGCTCCTCCCGATGTACATAAACTGATGTAAAAGGGGCGTTCAAACCCCAAAAACTCGCTCTGTGGCAGACGTTGCCCCCGAGACATTCGCATTGCCTGGCGATTTTCATGCGGTACCCCGGCTGGCCCGGCTGGCTACGAGATGCCCTGTGGGCCCCCAGGGCTCGGGAGCTGATCCGCGTGGAATCCCCTCCTTTCCGGGACTTTGCTGGGTCCCAGAAATGAGGATCTCGGGGCTCCGGTACCGCCTCCAACCGCATCGCTGGACTTGGAAAAGCGAACGGGTACTGGCCAAAGGAATCGCCAATTTTTTCGAAGCGAGGGAGGATCTCCAGAACGCGGGGTTTCCGGATGCTGATTCTGTGGCACCGACCATGCTGCTTGGGGCCCCCCTGGGGTCCCTTCAAACCCCCCGTCCCCCAGTGGCCACCCTAAGGTGTTTCACTTGGACAGCGGGGGTGGGGAGGGAGTTGCCGTGGGTTCCCCCGGGCTCTCTGACCGATTCTCGGAAAACCAGCAACCTACGGATCCATTTTGCTCTGGGGAGTCCTTCGCGCGTAAACTCAAAAGCGCTCGGGAGCCCTTGGCGTCCCCCAAGGACAAGGCAGAAAACCATCCCCCGGGAAACATTAGGGCCACTGAAGCGTGCGCAAGGGCTGGGCTAATGGGAATCAGTCTTGTGTCTTTCCCCATGGTGCGTGGGGCTCGACACTGCTGAGAAGGGAAAAGGAACTTTTCATCAAATCTTGCTGAGGGGGTCAAGCCATTTTTTGGAAAAATGCCCTTTCCCCCTCCTACCAGCCCTGAAAAAACTAAACCCTAGCCCCCCTCACAGATACTGCAGTCCGATCAGGGATGGACGGATCACTCAGATCTTTGGGGGTTCGTAAACTTGGGGCTGAGTATTTTTGAACAGTTGACCAGGGTTTCCTCCAACGTTAGCTTGGAGCAAGCGTGTCTCAGTCCCTTGCCGGACCCCCCATCGCGAGGAACCTCCTCCCAACGAGTTAGGCTGGCGTTTTCCCAAGCTGAAGAGGGGGAAAGCTGCGGGCATATGTGATACCCCTGCAAAACTCAAAAGGCGGGGGGTGAACCCTATGGCTCGGGCCTGCATACGTCCTACTGCCATTTGGCATCGGTCCCATTCCCCCTGACCGCTGAGGGCGTGGTCCCCCCTCTCTGGAAGGGAAAGGGATCGATGGGACGTCAACTCCCGTGGCTTACACTCTCACTACCGGGCAAGGTTCTCGCTCATTCTTCTGAAACGGATCCGAAACCCCTCTAGCACAAGCCCGGAGCAGCCCCTGTTTTTCTCCGGGCAACCCACAATAACCGTATACTAGCGTTTGGGAAAATTGTGGACCCCGCTGATTTTGGTCGGGGTTCTTGCAGCCTACATCGACCTCAAAAAGGCTTTTGACTGGGTGCTCGGGATCGCTATGGAGATCCTGAGGCTCAGGGGAATTCCACCAGATTATTGGGCATGATAGAAAGCCTCATACGGTATGAAGTGCTGAAAAAGTGGGGTGGGGGTAGTCGAACTTTTTCCCCTGTTTTCGGGGGTGGGAAAGGCTGTGTCCTTGCACCCACATTTTTAACACTTGTATGGAGGAAATGGGGGAAGCTACTAGCCAAAGCGTGCGGACAACCTAGGAAATATCAAGGTCTGGGACCTTGACTTTGCCGACGATGTTGCATCCTATCTGAGTCCTTGGGTCACTTGTGGCAGCTCTTGAGCATTTAGAAATGAGGCAACCCTGGGCTAGAGTTTCCGGGACCAAGACAAGATTCGGATTTGGGGGGCCTGTTGGGGGAACCCTTTTCAGTCACCCAGTTTGCGCGAGGACTTAAAGTCAAAAAAGTTTTACATCCCTTGGTAGCGTAGCCAATCTCTGGTTTTCAGCCCAGGAAGTCATAGACGGTTGGTCGGGAAACAGGCCCCTGAACTCGTAAACAAGAGCTTTTGGGAGATGTCGTCCCTATGCAAAAGGACCAAGCTGCGTGTCTTCAGGCTTGATACTTCCAGTTTTGCTCTAGGGGAAGCGAACCGGGACGCTATCCATGCCGGGGGTCTCGCCTTGATCCTTTTGTAAAAAGTCCCTTCGCCGGATCATGGGTACAGTGCGGCCCACTTTTCCCAAACCCGGCGTTACACCGTGGACTGGCGGGGACCTGTTACTTGCATAATCCGGCCACTCAGGCTATTGGCCACCCAGCTCGCTCCTATGGACACCCCGCTCACCAGGTTTCTCTTTGGAACAACCCTGGGTGGAGGGGACCGTGGACGGGCTATAGATCATGGCTTGGGGGCTCGACGAACCTGTCGTGAGGAACTAGAGATGGGCCGTTGCCCCCTGGAGACTTGCCTCGAGGGGTCCTCGGGCTGGAACGAAGGGGGGGATGCGGCCCTGCCCCCCGTCGGGGTTTTGCCCCTTGAGATGATGATATATATAAAATAATATATTAAAATATAATATATATATTATATATATATAATATTAAAATATAACAAGTCAAAGGGAGAACTAGATACATATTTATAACCCAAACTCACTCATAACAATAATGCATATCTATCTATTCTATCTATCTACTATCTATATATATATATATATATTATATATAAAATATATAATTTGTGTGGTGTGTTTTTGTGGTGTGGGTGTGGTGTGTGTGTGTTTGGGGTGAGGTTTTTGGGGTGTGTGTGGGTATTGTGTGTGTGTGGTTATTGTGGGGTGTGTGGCGCATATTATACAATCCAGCCCGCTCGGTACACGCACACACAAGCAACCCCACCCAACACACACAACAAACCCCCACAAATATTATATATATATATATATTATATATTTATATATATATATTAATATAAATTAAATATATATATATATAATATATAATAATTTATATTTATATATATAATATAAAATATATAATATAATATATAAATAATATAAATATATTATAATTATTATATTAAAATATTATATATAATTTATATTTATATATATATAATATATATTAATATATATATATATAAAAATAAAATATATATGTGTTGTGTGTTGTGTGTGTGTGTTGGTGTGCTTGTGTGTCGTGTACCAGCGTGTCATGGATTTTTTATAATATGCGCAACACACACACACCAAAAAGCAACACACACACATACCACCCACACACACACTCACACAAACCCCCCACACACACACACACACACCACACAACCCCCCACCAACATATATTTTAATTATTATATTTTATTTATATATTAAAGTAGATAGATGATGATAGATGATATGCATTTTTGTTTTTGATGATTTTTTTGTGTTCATAATATTATCTAGTTCTACCTTTACTTTGTTTATATATATATAATATAATATATTTTTAATATATTATATATAATTATATTATATATATATATCATCATCATCAAAGGGGGAACGCCCACGGGGCGCATGGCCCCATCCCCCCTTCGCTTCCAGCCACGAGGATCCCTCGATCAATCTCCAGGCAGGCACCGGCCCCTCTCTAGTTTTCCCACGACAGGTCTCGTCGAGCTGCCCAGCCATGATCTCCCGGCGTCCCAGGTCTCCCCCACCCAGGTTTCTCGCAAAGAACAACCGGGGAGCAGGTCTCCATAGGGGGGCGAGCTGGTGGCCCAAAAGCCTATTGGGGATCCCCGGTTAGCAAGAACAGGTCCCTGCCAGTCTCAGGTGTAACCCCGGGTTGCACGTGGGCCTGCCAACTGTACCCCCTGATCCGGCGAAGGGGGCTTGTTACAAAAGGCATCAAGGGGAGACTCCAAAGGGACTGGGGTAGCGTCCGGTTTGCTTCCCTAGGCAAACTGGAAGTATCAAACTTGAAGACCGGCTTGGTCCTTCTGCATATTTCCGACATCTCCCAAAACCCCTTTGTTATCGAGTTATGGGTCCTGTTGCCAGACCAATCGTCTACTGATTCCTGGTCTGACACCCGAGATATGACTCGCTACCAGGTATGTAAAAATTTCTGTGACTTCACTCCTCGCCGCAAACATGGGTCGCGAAAGGTTCCCCCAAAGGCCCCAAAATCCGAATCTTTGGGCTTGGGCCAGGAGACTCTAGGCCCAGGGGGTTCCCTCATTCTAAAAGCATCAAAAGCTTGCCACATGACTCCCGGACTCAGATAGGATGGCCATCTCGGCAAATCAGGTCCGAGACCTTGATATTTCTAGTGTTGCTCCGCACTGACTTTGGCTGTAGCTCTGCTCTTATCCACCTACAATGTTAAAAGTGGGTGCAAGACACGCCCCGCCTCACCCCCGAATTAACAGGGAGAAGTTCGACATACCCCACCACACTTTACAGCCTTTTGTACCATTTTAGAGGGTTCTATCAGCCCAAAAATCTGTGTCGAATTCCCCCGACCTCAGGATCTCCCATGCGATTCCGATGCACCGAGTCAACGCCTTTTTGAGGGCGAGTAGGCTGCAAACACCCACGACCAAACCACGCGGGTTTCCCAAATTTCAAGCGCTAGTTACGGGCATTGTGGCTTGCCCGGAGTAAATCCAGACTGCTCCCGGGTTTTGGGGCCTCGAGGTGGGTTTCGGATCCCTTTCAGAAAAATGTGAGCGAGAAACCTTTCCTGGTATGCTGAGCATTTTAATGCCCCTGTATTCTACAGTCCCCCTCGATCCCTTTCCCCTTCCAGAAGGGGTGACCACGCCCCTCAGCATCAGGGGAAAGGTACCCGACCCGCCAATGGGGTCGGGCTGTATGCGGCCCGACCCTAGGTTCACCCCCACCTTTTCAGTTCGCAGGGGTTTACTATCCTGCGCTTTCCACTCTTTGCTTGGATCGCCCGCCTAACCCTGTTAGGGTAGGAGGTTCCCCGTGATGGGGGGTCCGGCACGGCACGGAAAAAATCGCTTGCATCCCAAACAAAGTTGGAGATCCCCTTACAACTGTTCAAATACTCCCAACGTTCACGAAACCCCCAAAATATCGAGATGATCCGTCCATCCGCTGTGACTGCAGTCATCTGTGGGAGGGCTTAGGGGTTTAGTTTTCTCAGGGGTTGGTAGGCAGGGCGAAAGGCATTTACCAAGAAAAGGCCTTCGACCCCCTCAGCAAGATTCCTGTGAACCCGTTCCCTTTTCCTTCTCACATGTCCGGCCCCACGCACCATGGAAAGACCAAGCTTTTATTCCCTTCACCCAGCCTTGCCAGCTTTAGTGGGCCCCAAAATTTTCCCGGGAGATGTTTTCTCCCTTTTCCCCTTTGGGGGTACGCCAAAACTCCTGAGTGCTTTTGGGGTTACCGCTTGAAGGGCCCCACAGAGACTGGGTCCTCAGTTTTCTGGTTTCCGAGAATCGGGCAAGACTGCCGTGGGGAAACCCCCGGGGAACTCCCCCTCCCCTTTGTCCCCGTCCAAATAAAAACCTTTTGGGTGGCACTGGGGGGACGGGGTTTTTAAGTGGACCCCCAGGTACCCCCAGCAGCCTTGGTCGGGGCCACGAAATCGCACTCCGGTAACCCTGCAGTTCTGGGGGATCCTCCTCGCTTTCTGACAAATGTGGCGATCCCTTGGCCACTGTACCCCTATCGCTTTACCAGTCGCGATGCGAGTTGGGCCTGGGGACCAGGGCCAAAATCCCCATTTTCTGGACAGCAAAATCCCGGAAAGGAGGGTATTCTCATGCTGGGATCGCTCCCAGCCATGGGGCCCCACAGACTCTCGAGCCCTGGTCACAGCGGATCCGCATTGAAGTCCCCCGGACAATGCGAAAGTCTCGCCCGGGGGGAACGTCTGCCACAATGCGGTTTGGGGTAAACGCCTCTTTCACTCAGTTTTTTTCATGGTAGGGGCGTATACCATAAGGCAAGCCAAAAACATGCTTCGTCTCATGCAGATACGCTCATCAACCGTGCACCTCGACTCCGAGGCTGAAATCGACGGAATGGGTATGGCTCCCCTGGGTGGGGCCACCTGCGGCCCGACATATAGGTGTACCACCACACGATCTGCCCCTACGGTCTTCTCACCCCTGAAAGGCAGCCCCTCAATCCCAGTCGCTTTAATTCCCGCTAGCAGAGGAACCGCTCATCCCGCCGGGAAGGGCCGGGTGTTCCAGGCCCCACCCGGAAACACGCCTGAGGTTAAACCTCGGGTGGTCCCTCCGGGTGCACCCACCTCCCGCCGCCCCCCCACAAGCCCCGATAAAGGGGGTCGGGAGGCTGTGGACCGCCCATCCCCCTGTGGGGGCCCGAGGGGTTTCCCCCAGCTTCATGGTGGGTTGGCACCCGCCGGGCGCAGGCGGGACGAGTAAATCTCGTTCCAATCCTGCACCCCACATTTGCCCTCCCAGCGGGGCCCACCCGCCTTACTTGCTGGGGGGGGAGGGGCAAAACCCCCCCCCCCAGCATTTCCATTTAAAGACGTTGCCCAAGGTCATTCTGGGGGAGGGGGCTGGCAAAGGCCCCCCCCCCCGAGCCCCCCTTCCCCGGGGGGCTAGGGGGGAGGAGTTGGTACGAAGCCCCGAGCGTGTCCACACCCGTGGGGGCCTAACTCCCTACCTCTGGGGCCCCCTTGCTCCAGATCCCCACAGATTTAGCCTGGGCCGCAAGTACCCCCTTTCCCAGGGTGGCCCGAGGAGGCACTGCAAAATCTTTTAAAGATGGAAGGCTGTGCCTGGCAGGGAACTTACGGAAGCTGCTCCCTTTTTGCATGGGCTAGCAGGGGTGGAAGCTGCAAACGAGAAGGCATGCAAACACTTTAAAACTATCTGGCTACCAACCTCGCTTCACACACCCTGCCGGAAACACCCCCCCATATATATATAATAAATATTTATATTATATAATATTATATTATAACATATTATATAATATATATATAATATATATTATATAATATATTTTTTGCTCCTTTTCTTCACGAAATCTGAAATACAATTTTTTTATAATATATATTGCTATAATCACTTTTTTATAAAAGTATTGTCTGTTTACTCGCAGAGCCATAACGTACTGACTAATTCTACTGACAAAAAATGGAAATTTTCCGGGGCAATCCTATCCGGTCATTATAACCGACCGCCTGCGGTATCAGCGGGTTGTTTGGGGTTTACACCTTCTCAAATGACTAAGTAACTATTTATTTTTTTTTACCTCGTAACCCTTCGGTTTAAACGAATGATTTCATTTTTATGTTTTCATAAATGGGGTTAAAAATAAATTGATATATTTTTAGCCATTTTGACGCAAACATGATGATTAGTAAGATTTTATATTGTACAATTATATAATATTATAAATTTTATATATATATATATAATATATATTTATATATATATATATATATAATTGGACAAAGATAACAAAAAAATCATTTTTAGGGGAAAACCCTTAAATTTTCCTTCATTTGAAAGTCAAAATTTTAAATTTAAGTCATCTTTTAACATTTTCCCCTTAAACTTTATCGTTCAAAGATTTAAATGCTTGTTTATATGTTTGTAAAATTGAAACTTTTTTCTATATTTAATTACTATTTTTCCATCAGAAACAGGGAGGAATGCGCTTTTAGCCTACTCTCCCTAATTGCAAAAAACGGTTCCCCAACATTTGGGAGGTAAAATCCAAAAACTAGGGAAACTCGTTCACTTCTTTTTAAATACCACTTAAAAGGAAAATTTTTGCTTTTTCTCATTAACAAATGCAATTTAAAGAGCACAAAAAACCTATATACAACAAAGTATATATATATATATTTTTTATATATATATAAAATTTTATAATATATATATTTATATATATATTTATATTATATATTAGCATATATATATTTTTATATTTTTATAATATTATATTAATATTATATATTATAATATTATATATTATATATATAAAAAAATCAAAATTTTCCAAAAAAACAACGTAGTATATGTGTGTATTGTGTATGTATTAATATGCTTTTATATATATAATATTTATATATATATATATATATATATTATTAATATAAAATAATAATATATCCTACATAAAAACTATATACATACTCATAATACAACAAAAAATTCATCATACATAAAATATAATATACATAATTATTTTGTGTATACACACACACATATTATCTATCTATTAATAGAATTCGTTCAACTATTTTTTAAAAACCCTTTTATTAAATTCATATAGGAATTAGCTAGGTGCACCAAACAGTTCCTTAGGGGTTCCCCCCCTAGCTAAATTCCCCAAGACCTATTTCCTTTTCCCCGTGTTCGCCTCAACTTTTCATCAAACTAGGGTTTTCCTTTAGAAAAGTTACGCATTTCCCAAAAAAAAACTCACTTTCAGAGCTCGCAGAGAACATCATTTTCACAAAATAAGTAAATAAGAAGAGCATGTTTTTTACATAATGGAAACTCTTTTTCTACCTCTCTCTCTCTCTTTCTCTCTCCTACAAAAACACAAAAACACACCAAAAACACCCCCCCACAAAAACACACACACACACACACCACATATAATTATTCTTAATAATCTATATA